>NC_034429.1:2657066-2937040 GCF_002078875.1 Numida meleagris | reverse complement strand
AGTTGTGCGCATGCGGATACACCCATAGCTCTGCGCATGCGGACCAAACCAGAGCTCTGCGCATGCGGACCCTCTCATCGCTCTGCGCATGCGAACTATACCAGCCCTCTGCACATTGTGATCCCGCCATCGCTCTGCGCATGCGGACCCTCCCATCGCTCTGCGCATGCGGGCCCCGCCAGCGCTTTGACAGCGCCCCCGAGACCTTACCGCCGAGAGACGGGGTCGACAGGTAGCGGTGGGGCTTGTTCGTGTCTGGGTGTGGCTGCCCCCTCGGCTCACCCTGTAGCGGGACTGGGCAGGAGCCTTGAGTGCGCCGAGGTGGTGTTGCGGCGGTAGTCTCGCGGCTAAGGCTGGCTCCCTCGCTGCAGGCACTCCGGTGTCGGGCAGGAAGCAGTGTTCTCTGGTGTCTGTCCCCGTCGCTTTTGCAGCGCGGAGGTGAAGCTGCAGAGGCGGCCGCGAGGGCGCGGATGGGGGCGGTCCGTTGTTCCTCGCGCCACGTTCTGTCGATAACGGGTGATCCCCGCTGCGAGACCCCGCGGTGTCTGCTGCTAGGTGCCCTCGGGCCTTGCGGCCCACGTGTGGGTCCTCGCGATGGGCGTAGTCGCGCTCCCGGGCAGCACCGCCACGTGCTGATATGTAAGAATGAGCTTTTCTCTCCGGTGAGAGCGGCGGAGCCCGGGGGAACTGCGTGGAACTGCGTCGCGAGATGATCAGGCTGGGAGTTAGGGAAAGATTCTTCAGAAGGCGGTGGACATGGAAAAGGTTTCCCCAGGACAGTGGGCATGGCCGTAAGCTGCCAGAATGTGACGAACGGTGACACACCGCTCTCAGACATAGGGTTTGGATTTTGAAACTTCTTAACTGAGAAAAAAAGCAGCGTTGTACGAGAAAGATATGCCCTGGCCTATAGCTACATTGTGAAAACTGATCTATTATTAAAACTATGCTGTTGTGAAAGTCCATATTCTGCTTTTCATCAGTTCAGTGACTCACCAATTTTATCTTCTCCGTGTTTGACAGGTAAAAAGGCCTTATTGCACAGTAATTTTGATAAGTGCTTATCTTATTACCTAATCATCAGATAAGGAAGCTGCAGTCATGTCCAGTTGTTTTAGATCCTCTAGACCCAGAGGTAGGTATTAGCAGATGTGTAGTGCAGGTTAGATATTAAGTCACTGAACAGAAAGCAGTCGTCACTGTGGGATGCAAATTGTGTGACAGCTTCGTTTTAGGAAGGGGCTACCTCTCCAAACACAGAACTTAATTACTTAGTACAGGTATTGTTGAACTTGTATTTTGCAAATCTATTTGTATTTTGATTACCTGTGTTTTTAGAAGACTAAGACAGAAGCTCTAGTTACATTAAAGGTCAAGGTAATACTTGTTACCTTTTTGCTAGGAGTGTGAGTAAAGAACAGAACACTAATAATAAGAACTAGGATATTAACAGCAGGATTACAGTACAGGAAAAGAAAGTAACTGTAATTATGAAAGAAATGTGATGATTTTAGGGATTTTACATGTTTTGCTTGCATTATTATTATTATTTTAGATTAGTCTTCTGATATGGTATAGGTAACGGGATGATGCATTTCTGGTGTCTTAGCTGTTGGAGGGAAGAATACCAACAAGTGAATCAGCTGCACGAAAGATTAAATGGCAGAGAGTTACCATCAGAATCAAACAAAAGCATCATTTCTAATCTTTTATGAAGCAAAAAGTGTACCTTTTAATTTATCCCACTTTATTCTAGAAGGGGAAAATTAATTTTGTGTCGGAGAAGAGTGTTCTTTTTTTTTTTTCCCCCAAATCTGGAATTTCTGGTGCAAAATTCCAGAAAAAATGCTGTAGTTTTACATCTGTCCCTTTGAGTTTTGTTGTCCATGTAAGTTGCAGCAGCTACCTGTATTAGAAAGTGTGGTTGTTGCTGTTGTATATACACAGTTTAGAAATACTCCCTCATGGCCACTGGACAGTATAACAAGATCTTTTTATGTATTTTCCAAATCCCTGAAAAATCCTAAGAAGTTACAAATTCATATGGAAATTAGCTGTCTTTTCCTTTGAGATTGTTCAGTGGTGATGTGGCGTCACTGCTTGGAGCCTCTTTCAGGAAGAGTCCTGTAATGAAAGCAATGTTCGTGTGTTATCACAACAGTGCTAGATGCTTCCATGAGCAATTTTTGAGATACAATAGCAGAATAGTCTAAGTATGTAGTTGAGTTTCCTACTGATCCTAGAGTTCAGGGATTTCAAAGAGTGGATTCATTTTTGTAACTTCTTTGTATGCATGTTTGTTTGTTTCTGACAAAGCAACAGTGACACAAGGATGACTTTCACTGAACATTCTTCAAAGGCCTTGCAGTTCCTTATCAGTGAAGCACATAGAGGATACTTGGTCATAGATGTCTATAAATGCTTTGGACATAGTTTAGATTTTGTGCTGTTATAAACTTAAGATCTTTAGAGCTTCCATTGTTTCAGATCCAATGGCTGTCCCACCATCATACAGTGACTTGGGGAAGTCTGCCAGGGATGTATTCAATAAGGGTTATGGTAAGTAATGTGGCTGAGGTTTGATGTTTTTGTATTTTGTCTTAGGCATCTTGAAAACCACAGTAAAGTCATTACTATTTCAGAGTTCCATTAAATACCTTGTGGTAGGAATTCAGCAGAGGGATGGGGAGAATTTTCCTCTTAGAGAAGCGGAAAATTCATGCCTTGGAATCAGAGGTTTGAAAGAAAATGTTGTTACTCAGAGGAAATGGTAACTGTACTGATTGATCCCAAGAAGGTAGAGATACCAAATGATGAGTGACTATTAAACCTGGCCAAGAACAGGTGTATCCTATGACATTTATTGGTAAATTCTTGCTGTTACAACCATAAATTATGAGCCCAACCACTGAATTGCCATAACTCCTTCAGTCATTCATCAGTCATGTTAACAGCTGTTGAAATATGGAAATAGGCTGTTTCTGGCCAGTGTTCCCTATCTGACGGACTCTGGTTGTGTAGCAAATAAGTCTTGCTTATATATTGCAGTGAAATAGATGTTGTATACTCTTTCCAGGATTTGGAATGGTCAAGTTGGAGTTGAAGACAAAGTCTTCAAGTGGAGTGGTAAGTACTGGGGGATTTCAACATCACTGGCAAGGGCAAATTCTTGAATTGGTGATGATAACTTGCTAGCATATGTTGATTCTGTCTTTTGCTTCTCATTTTACAATAGCTATCCCTGATTTGTTTCTACAGCGATATGTGGAATTGATGTAGCGGTACTTCTTTTCCATTGGTGTGCACGAATTGTTACAGAATCACAGAATTGTAGAGGTTGGAAGGGACTTCTGGAGATCATTTAGTCCAACCCCCTGCTAAACCAGGTTCCCAAGAGAACGTTGCACATGAAAGCGTCCAGGCTGGTTTTGAATCTCTCCAGCAGCCTGATGTGGTGGGTGGCAACCCTGCTCAAGGCACCAGGTTTGGAAACGGATGATCTTTAAGGTCCCTCCCGACCCAAGTCATTCTGTGGTTCTGTAAATTCATGGGAAAGCTGGCAAAACAAGAAATTGTTTTCATAATTTTGGTCTTTACCCACAGGCATACATATTTTATACTAGATAAGCTAATTCTTACAGTGAGTCTCAGTTCTGAGTGCTAGCTCTTACTGCTGCTCTCTAGTTGACAGGCTTGTGCTGCTCTTCAACTTCTTTGAACCATATTTGCTTTAGCTCCCTCCTTCTCTTGCGCTCTTATCACACAAATGGTGCAAGTCATTTTTGTTCCTTTTGTATTATTGCATGTCTCACTTAAGCTTTTGATGGATTTCTTGCATCATGCACCCAGCACAAGGCTGAGGAACTACAACTGCTATCAGTTGCTGACATCTCTGAATATGTATACTTTTCCTGCCACAAAGTTTTGATTCTCAAATAAATTAGTAATAGTTACCTACACTGTGCATGTGGCAGAACATGCCAACTGTATTAAGTTTTAAAATGGGTTTTTCCTTCTCCATGCAAATTTCATTGGATCCTTTTTCAGCTGGTAAGAATAGTGACTGTTTTGGCACGTTGGCTTTTTATTCTTTTGTTGGTGATGTTTTCTGTGGTGGTTCATCATCTGCCTCGTGGTTTTGAGTTGTGTAATCTGTGTCATGAAGTTTGCCTTGTGTCCGTAGTGCTCAATCTGCTGTATGATGCACGTATGTAAGGTCATTTGTGATCTCTGTCCAGCAATCTAAGATAAGAACACTACAAAAACATCAGGAGGAAAATCTAGGTAGATATGGTATTAGAGTCATCTAGAGTCACTAGAGTGATGAAAGTCATGTTGTCCTCTTGGCAGGAATTTACTGCAACTGGTTCTTCCAATACAGACACAGGCAAGGCTTTGGGTAATCTTGAAACCAAGTATAAGATCAAAGACTATGGACTTACATTCATTCAGAAGTGGAACACAGACAACACATTGGGAACAGAAGTTTCCATGGAGGATCAGGTAAGAGGAAGTCAGTACTCTTAAAATGTTTCTGCAGTTGGTATGAGAAGGTAGTACTGAGTTGAGCAGAAGACACTGAAACACAAAACTACCTGAAGTACTAAAAAAAAAAAGTTACATTTGCAGAGTGTACAGACAGAGAGGTAGCATCATGAATTTTGAGGGGCAGGGGGTGCAAGCATCTTCACAGCAAAGTGCTGCTACATTGTGATCCAAAAGTGCAGAATTACTGCAGATGCAGGCACACCAGATGAGCTAGTTGAATGAATATCACTGTTATCCAATCTGAACAGAAGTTTTTGTTTGAAGACCAAGTCTAGCTATCTAGAGTTGTCACTGCTGCATTCATAAAAGAAAACCAAAGAGGAGTCTCTCCATTTTAATGTTTTAATACATACAGCTATAAGTTTGTCTACCTTGAGACTGAATATGTTTTGTGACGTTGAAGAGAAAGATCGGTGTTTCCAGCTTGGTGCTGCTTAAGCAAAGGGTTTCTATACAACCCTCTTAAAATACGTAACTCCTTTTCAAAGTTAGTAGCTTTATGCTTTTTACGGAGTGTCTGCAGCATAAGGTAACAGTGCCAAAGGTAGTAAAAGTTCTGTGGTGCCCTCCACTGTGTATGTCCATCACCGTTCGCATTTATAGTTTTGCACTTTAACCAGTGCTTTAAAATGGAAAGTGCTGCTTAACTCAAAATGAGGCAGGACAGCTCTTTTCATACAGCATGTACAGATTTCATTGTAAAAATGTGTGAGATTTTCCTTTCATGTTGTGTCATTTCTTAAGACCTTAAGTAGTGCCATAGTACTAGAATACCACATAGTACTAGAAACTACATTTTGACAGAGCTGTGAGCAGTCTTCTCTGTTTTTCTTAACAGTTGGCTGAAGGATTGAAGGTTGCTCTTGACACTGTATTTGTACCAAATACAGGGTAAATATTTTCTGTTACTTTAACCTGGGGAGCCCTAGAATTGTCTTTACCTTTTGATTAGAAATCCTTATACTGTTCATTGTGTAAATGCTTAAAATACACTGTCACTGAATGGTCAAATTCAAATACTGTAACAGGAAATTCCTGTTCTACAGTCACTGTAGAGTATTTTGAAGGCAGCGGGCTCTAAAGATGCTAAGCTCGATTCTTCGGCTTTTTGGCCACTTGTAAAGTAGGTATTATGTTTCTGTAACTGTCCTCTTAAACAGTTACATCTTACGTTCACTACTTAATTTGTACTGTCTTTGTGATGGTGTTCATGGTCCAACTGCTGTCCAATCAGTGCCTCAGGAACACAGAGTAAAGTATTATTTTTCCCTAAAATTTGTGGGCATATGGCTATGCACAATTGAATGAGGAATTAAAACAGCATATTAATTATGATAAGCAGTGCAGTAGCATATTTTTGTCTTTCTTCTATTGATTTCTTTCGGTTAACGAGCAGAGGAGGTGTATATACAGGGTACGTATGTCTGTAGATGAAGCTTGAGACTGCTTCGTAAGTAATTACTGGTATTTCTCTATCGTTGGAGTCAGCATACAAGAAAAATCAGTGTTTAAGATATTACTTGAATATAAGGAATTAGAAAAGGAGTTAAAAAATGAGCCCCTAGGTCTAGGTTTGAGTGAGCACAGTGTCCTGCTGTGTCTTCAGTAAGAAATATAAACGAGGTTGGGGAAAGGATGAGGGAGGTGATAAATTTTTTTTTGCAGTTATGTTAACTATATGATAGCAAGATGAACAGAAAGACACACTGAGAGAAAGAGACATGCTTCTCTGGAAGGCTGGCCAAATGGATGATGCACGGAAGATGAGGAAACTTGTTTTCAGTAGAGGACAGCGGTATCCTGCAGTGAAAAAGGAAGGAAAGCAGGCACTGTACATGAAAGAATGATGGAGAGAATTGACCGGTGAAGGAACATGGGAGTTAAATGAATAGCTAAAGACAATAAAAGACAAAAAGGCCAGCTATCGTTGTGGTATGTCACAGATGCTGTTAAAAGAAACAGATGATACCATGGTATCACTGCACTTGTTTGTGAAGAACAAAATTTGAAAACCGATGGTTTCTGAGAAATAAAAAAATCCCTTATTTATTTCCTGTAAACTTCTTGAAGATTTTAAGGATTTTGTGATGGTGGAAGAAGCACCACCAAAATACGTATGTCAGTGATACCTGTCTGAGTAGGCATTACACTCATTTAATTAACTAGCCTTAAGGGACATGCGTATGGGACTAAAACTGCTTAGAATATATACCACCAGGAATTAAATAGCATGTTTCTCTGCAGGAAGAAGAGTGGAAAGTTGAAGACTTCCTACAAAAGAGAATATGTAAATCTAGGCTGCAATATAGACATTGACCTCTCTGGACCAACCATTTATGGCTGGGCAGTGCTGGGTTATGAAGGCTGGCTTGCTGGCTATCAGATGGCTTTTGATACAGCCAAATCTAAGCTTTCACAAAACAACTTTGCCTTGGGATATAAGGCAGGAGACTTTCAGCTGCACACTAATGTGTAAGTATTAATCTACACTTAGAAAACTGTTATCAGAGAAACAAAACTGATGAGTAGTAAGAATTAACTGAGCTTGGTAAAAAATAAAGGGGGTAGAATGAAGGAGGATGCTGATTTGTTTTGAAGTAATTCACATTCTGTGATTCCATCTTCAGTACAATCAAAGCAGAGGCAGCTTTTCAACTTTTAATTGTGTTTTGAGACTGTGCTTCAGGGTAATTTTATTTGTGCCTACACAAGATAGTGGTAAAAAGGCATTCTATAATGTTAATTTGGAATTCAATCTGTAAACTTCCATTTCATTTTGGCAGTAAGAGTCTTCAGTTAAGCTATATATCCCCGTCCGAGAAGAAAATTTCTGTCTCAGAAATAGCCAGGGTGGAGGAAGGACGTGTCTGCTGCATCACGCTTGAGTGTTTCCAGCAGTCATCTTAGCGTAGTTCAAGCCTTGGCCCTCAGATGCTCCGGGAATCTTTGAATGCAGTGAAAACAACTGCCATGCTATAGTGTTGTTTTTAGTCTCATCATTCCCACAGCTGCCTTTGTCCCCTTACACATTATCATAGGTTTTTCTTAAGACACCCAAGTTATTTTTATCAGAATCTCAAACCTTGTGTCTTGACTGTTGGAAAATCTTGATCTGTTACACATTCAGTACTCATGCTTTGAATAACATCAGAAGGTGTCTGTGAGCTCTAGCTAGGAAGTAGATGACCACAGGTCCATGGAATGCTCGATTCGTTTTGAGATAATGATCACATGACTTGAGAAAGAAAGGGTTAATCTCATGAGCTCCTGTTTACTCAACAAGGCAAATCTTTACATGCTTGCATCTCTTACAAACAGGAACGATGGCACAGAGTTTGGTGGGTCTATTTATCAGAAGGTTAATAACAAGGTTGAGACATCAGTCAATCTTGCATGGACTGCCGGCAGTAACAACACGCGTTTTGGCATTGCTGCTAAGTACCAACTGGACGAGAAGACTTCCATTGTGGTAAGTATTCTTTTTTAAAGGAAAAGGTATTCCAAAGTTCTGTTAAATGCTCAGAATTAGCGGTGTGTAAGAGTTGCTTCAGCTACTTCCTGGGAACTTACAGTAGACAGCAAACTGTTGCTTCTGTTATGGTCCAGATTTGAGCTAGGGCCAGAAGTGTTGATATTAACACCTGCAAAGTCTTGCAGGAATACCAGGGCCAGAAGAGAGAAATAGAAGGGGGAGCTGAGCACTGGGAAGAGATGTCACAGAGAGAAAACATGCCCACCAGCAAATAAAAGTAACTGAGTACATGGTAACGCTAAGCACTTGGTTAATTAAGTCCGGGATAATTCAGCTAGAATTAAAAATATGAACAGCTCAGAAGTTAGTTTAAAAAAAGTTTCCATATTTATGTATTTGTTGCTTATTCATTTATATATTAAAAACAAGGTTGCCACTTTAAACAGAACCTTTATATATGTCACAATTTAAAGTTTAGAGCTATTACTCAAGCCTGTTACAGTTGGAACTCAAGGCATGTAGTGAAATTGAGTTGACTAGAAACTTGTGCGGAAGCAGAATGAAATATGCCACTGCTAGAGGTTAGTCTACAAGTAGCTGGACGAATTAACGTGTAAGCTACCTTCCTGGGGCACCAGGATGGTTGTCTGAATATTTATACGTGGACGTGATTTCTTTTATTTCCTGCAGGCTAAAGTGAATAATGCCAGCCTGATTGGAATTGGTTACACTCTTGCTCTTCGACCTGGTACGTAAGTTCAACTGGTAGCATTGTGTGTTGTTCTAATATTATCTCTGGAATAGAAAAGATAGATGACAAAAAAAAAAAAAAAAGCAAGCAAAAGAAAATTACCTAGAAATCTTATACAGATTCATAGAAGTAAAGGCTGTGTATGTGCATAAGTTCCTACAGCAACTAAGACACATTAGTGAACGTCAGGCACTTGAGGGGGTGGGGGGAGAACACATTATAAGGGAAGATTAGGATCTCATTACTTGCTTTTGTAGGTGTAAAGCTGACCCTCTCGGGCTTGATTGATGGCAAGAATTTCAGTGCTGGAGGTCACAAAGTTGGGCTAGGATTTGAGCTGGAAGCTTAATGCATTTTTAAGTAAAACAAGAGATGGTGCTCTGGAAGATGAAGGTAAAGTGTACCTGGTCTGTTTTGGCCTTAACATTACTCTGAAGTCTCAAGAAGTGTGAACTTTCTACTTCTTCCAAAGAACGCTTTTAACCCAACACTGAAGTCCAGAGAGTAGAAGCACCTCTAAAAGAAGATACTTGAAGGCATGCATGGAAGCTCTGATGTTTGTGCCACATTTCACTTGTTTATCATATTCTAAATGGGTTCTTAAAAGGAGAAGAATATTCCACCTCTTCCCCTTACTGTACTATATCCTGCATGTCCTCTATTTCACTCCCTTTTATAAAACGTGATCTGTGCTGTTGTGCAAAATCTCATTTTACGACAGAATGAAATAAATCAGTCACAGTTGGAACAAAAAAAGGCTGATTCCATCTTCATTGCTTACTCCATTCAGGTATTTATATACATTGATGAAATTCACCTCTGAGCCTCTCTCTGTTCTAGGCTAAGAAGTGCTCATAGGCGAGGTGCTGCAGTGCTTTAAAATTTTAACTGGAAAAAGCATTTATCCCAAAACATACACTAACACTTTGCTTCTCTGTGCTCTTCAAGCTAACATCTTTACCTCACATTTCAGAGGCCTGTACAGTAAAAGCAGCTTTTTCATTAAAATGTTTTGAGTATCTTAAAAAGAACAAACAAAAAGTTCACACTTTAGATAATTTCGTTCCCATACAGGAAACAAGTATTAAGTAATTATAACCGTTAAGAAAAGAAAAGTGCAAATCAGCAAAGCTAAGAAAATGTGTTCACAGTTCAGATGTATTAGGAAGGTGACATATACCAGTGACAGTGCAACTTGACTGCATGCCTTGTCCATTTTTCATCAGAAAGCCCGAAAGGTAGAAGAACAACCACACAGAGCGCCTAAGGGAAGAAAGACCAAGTCATAGAGTAAGAATATCTGCTGTCTTAAGGCACTGTTAAGAACTTTTTCCAAGCAGTTAGTATAGGTGTTTCCTACTGTATCTTTCAGAAATAAAGTATCTGAGATGTGGATACTAGGAGCTGTGCCAGGTATCTCACATAAACAATAGACAACAGTAGAAGGAGGCACTTCCCTTTCTAGAGGCAGCAGATTATCACAGTTGGCTTACTCAGACAGCACGTCTTTAGAGGCAGTTGAAGTGATTTTACATATGGGTTTGTTCTGGACTGCTTCTTTCTTCTACTTGAAGCTGCAGCCAGCTCCAATCGAGAGCCTGAAGTATAAACAGTTAGAAATACAAAGTTCAGTGCTAGCTTGTATTTGAGATTGCAGATTTTAAAACTTCATCGCAAACAAGTTGGTCAATATAGTTTCATGATGAAGATGTGATTTACTTAAATAAAAAAAACCACAACCTTAAACTATTTTCTTCCATATTTTACTTGCATGTCAATATTCTACTGCAGTAAATAAGCATCCCTGCACACCAGCGTGTTGCCACCACAGAACCATCCCAACTGCAGTTTTGCAGTATTTTTGTACCACAGCTAAGTACCTCCCCCCACTTGCCCCTACCTTTCCAAGAAAGGGAAGTCTGAGTATCCCTGATGCTTTACAGTTTGGCACAAAATGAGTCCAAAGACATGGCCCCCACTCTCAGCAAGCAGGGAACGTGTCAGCAGTTCAAATGGGAGAGTGAGTGGTTTCATTTCACTCAACTCCAGGTTTCTGTTTCTATTAACCACTTCACATACTGAGCAGGCAAAGGTACACAAACAGAAGTTTTAAGCAATAAGCTTCGCTAGTCCACTTGTACAAGAATATCAAGCATTTTACCATAAAGCTCTGTTCCTGATCCTTCATTGTGTCGTGCATCACATTTTCTAGTTGGCTACACAGTTTCTGCGATTCCAACAGTAGCTCCTCACTGAAAGATGAGAGTTTGACAATTATTTTCTATGGAAGTCTCTCTAGGAAATACTTTGGGAATGTATGCTGCACAGCACTAAGGAATATTAACTTTTAGCAATCGGCTTATAAACTCATGTTGCAACAGGGAAAGTCAGTGGCATCCCCAGATTTACTGGCATGGGAGAAAAGGAAGTATGTTCAAATTGGAATTGGGTTCTTATTATATGGAGCCACTGCCACTAGAGAAAATGTTTTAGAGCAGCCTATAAACTAAAACACTAAGCAACGTAGTTGCTTTAAATAAGCCAGAACTGTAAGTGCTTGGTAGAGCAACTTCTCTTTCATGATACAGCCCAGCTACCATTCATTATGTTCCACAATAACACAACTCCTGCTGTCAGTACACTTCAAGTAAGCCCAGCCAGTCCAGATAAAACAAGCCCTGTTTATTGAAGTGGGGGGTATGCAGCTAAGTATTATTTCCAGTTGTTCATAAGGAACATTTACAAACCCCAGAAGAAACAAACAAGCAAACAAGAAAAAAGAAAAACAGCCACTAGGTAGATAAGACTACTGACACTGGAAACTGAACACAAAGCATGGAATGTAAGAAAGCTTCTGTATCATGGCTTTTTTTGACAAAAATTGAAACCCTCGCTTTGCACAGCTGACATTAGCAGTAACAGAACTCCAGCCTTCACCTCACCTTTTCCTGACAGATTCTGGTAAAGCGTAGGTTCCGGAAGGGACCTGCAGCAGCAGCTGACCAGGGCTATTAAGACGTGACGTGTTCATGCTCTCTGGACTGCCAGTAACAGGACCACGTACTTTACTCTAAAGAAAAGACAGCAGATTGAAATTGCAGTTATTTCCATTTACTTCCAATAGCCAGGAACACAAGACAGCCTAGAAACCATCTTTAATCCTAACTCAAAGTAATGAGAACAAACAACCATAGGATGTACTAAGCTTAATCTTATTTCAGTAACTTGGGTGTGCTACATACCTAACAATGCAGTATAGTTTTTATTTTACTTACACAAGCAATTTTCAGCAAGTTCCACAGTTCTTTCTGTCGTTTCTCCTGAAGCCTTACAACTGTTTCCTCATCTTCATTCATCAGATTCATCACTTTCTCCACTCTGGGGAACAATTCCAGTGCCTTCTGCTTGCAAACTACAGTTTTACTTTACAAAAATAAAATAAATAATACTAATAAATTAGACCACACATTGTCAAGTGCAGTAGGGGAAGTTTTCTGAAGTTTTTTATCTCCTATAATACTGGTAAACCTGTTTCTTATACTGCTAGAACAGAACCTCTTGCCAAAAGAGGAAATGTTTTCTCAACAGTCAATAAAAGCTAACTACAAAGCTCACCTGAGTTGAGCATAAATGACTCGAACTTTTTTTTCAAAGGTCTGGATTGCCTGTAAGAGCAACCGTACTATTTCTTGGCTGTCACCACTTGTCCTCTGATCTGGAATAAGAGTCAGAATATTACACAGAGAAACAGGCTTTTATTACAGGGAGAAGCTTCTTAGTGGTTTGTTTCCACCGTTTCTTCAATCCTAAAAACATCCCAAATATAGAGGACATGCATGTTTGGGTGGGATGAAGTGCAGTTTTTTAGCCACCAAGAGATGAGAATTGGAAAGCAGAGTTGGTAGGGTGGGTTTACTGCCTTGGGACTGCACAGCTGCTCAAACGAACAGCCATGTCTTTCATGCTTCCTATACAGAAAATGAAGCAGCAGCATATGCTTGCAGCAACAGCTTGCTCTGAGAAGAGCTCAGAAGTTCCAAGAAAAGCTCAGAAGATGTCACGAAAGCAAGGCTGGCCTGGTTTAAAATTGAGTCCCTGACTCCCCTCTCCAAAAAAGGCAAATCCAGAAGAGTCCATGTACAGCTAACATAAAGGCAGGCCTAGAATGCAGAGAAAGTTTTCTCAATGCAGATTACTCCATCTCCAAAGTTAAAACCTGCAGAAAGCAAGCTGAACTTGACATAAAATATTTTTTTTACCTCTTGGCTTCTCTCTCAGTCTCCGGTACAACTCTCTGGCTTGTTCTTCTCTAGAAGAAAAAGGCACAGAACACAAAGGATTTCTCCAGGACCTGAATTGTGAACAAGTTATTCAAGAACTCAAATATTTTTATATACCATTCTGCTATTTCAGATCAACAGGTGAGGAATCAAACTTTTTCTTGTTAGTTTTTTTATTCTTTAAGTCCCCCATAACTTAAACTGAAGAGAGAGCACTTCCATTGTCTTGGAGTGAATAAGGAATTAAGTTTTGCTAGCAACACTCCTACATCTGAAATTGAAGACAGTTCAACTTACAAATCCTCCAGCGTTCCTCCTTGTTTACGACCCAGTGGGCTTCTCTGAAGGTCCACAATATCTGTCTGCAGGGCCATCATCCTCTTTACTAGCTGATCCACATCATCCTCCTGAAAGCAGGGCAGAACATAAGCAATGAGGCAGACACATACTAAGAGACACCACTACTCACTGACTCTTCCTTTCTCGTTCATGTTTCTAAACATGTCAACAATACAGCAAGCAGCCTTGGACAAAGACAAGTGAGAACATGAGTGAATGCATTTCAAATAAATTAGCTCTGTGCTCTGGAATAAAATAGTTTCCGAGACTTTTTTGTTTTTGATAAATTTGGTCTGTGATGAAGCATAATTGAAGGGCCAGGCTTCATAACACATGTGGTGCTAGATTCCAGGCTGCAATGCTTCCTCCTTATTCACTGCTCCAGATTTCTTCTCTCATCCTACCTATCATCATTTTCCCCCCCTGCCCCGACTTGCCATACAACTGCATCCAGTACTGGCACCCCTAGTTCTGCTTTTCACCAGAACTTGCTCATACGCAGAACTTGCAACTTGTCAGACAGTCCTTCTGCCACTCCGCATCCTTCAACTAGAGGAGGACCGAGTGTTGGCACAGAATAAGACTAATCTGACTAGTCACTTTTCACTCCTCATTTGGGCATGAGGGTCCTAAGGTGTACTTACAGAGATTACACTGTCTTGTGTTCAATCATCTAATCGTTTGCTTTACCATTCAGTTTAACCTACTATCCCAAATCCTCCTTTCAGCTATGTTAATAAAATCTACCTCCAGGCTTGTTTAGCTGGACCTCTGAGTGCAACCACTGCAAAATCTCCTCTCACATTCCCCTAGATCACCCTTACTCCATAAGACTTGCAAAAACTGGTGAAAGAAAAAAAAAAAAAAAAGATGCAATGCAAACCAAGGCAGAGTGGAGTCAGCTCAGACACAGTAAGTTTCTATTTAAAGGAGAACAACGGGGAATAAATAGTATTTTTTTCCTTAGGATAAGCGATGAAGATTTAGAAACATACCCGACCACAAAGTTCCACAGCTTGCTCCATCTCTTTCCAGGCAAAGAGCAGCTTCTCAGAAGCTACAGGAATGAAAAAAGAACAATTGCGTTTCTCAAATTCATACAGGAAAAGGTAAGATGCCGTGTGAGATATAATCTCTGTATGTGAGATGCTATACTCACTAATTCCAAATTCAATCTGCTCTTTGTACTTCTCAAGATCAATCTGAATACTTGTTTTGAAGAAGTCCAGTTTTGCTTTCAGCTGCTGAGAAAGGGAAGCCATAGAATTCTTCATCTTTGAGAGAGTACTATTGTAACGCAACAGATTCATCCTGCATAGACAAGAACATCCTATTATCCTCCCACATTACATATGCAGGCCTCCACTTATAACAAAAGTAGATACAACGGAGCATGGCAGTGAGCACGAAAGCAGTTGTGTTAAAGAACACAATTCTCAGTTTTTCACTTGTTGTTAACAGCTCCACTCATGGGCTTCCCCATTCTAACAGGATCCTACTCCTATCCTTTTGATTTCACCACGCAGCAAGGGCAGAAATATGTATTCTAGGGAGGCTGCCACCGTACATGGCTGCTCGCTGTCCCTGCTGCAGCCGGTTACAATCCTCTTTCAGCATCCTGATTGTGTGCCAGATCTGACCCCAAACTTTCCGCAGCTGGAAGAAGTGCAGATTCTTCTTTGGATCCTGAACTGGAAACAGAAGAATAGGTGGAGGAAAATCAGTATGAAGCTTAACAGTAGTATTATCACATGACAAAACAGACTTAAACATCACTCCTTTGAATGGCATGCAGCCAAGACCCTACCTCTCGCAAAGTTTATAGCCAGCTACCCTCTATGCAGCTTCCCCAGTATTATTAAACCCTTTCTTCCCTCAGTTATTTTTAAAAGCTGAATGAATGCTACGCCAGGCTGTTCTATTGCTTCTCCAGTACCAATATACAAAATCTCTCTCTGCTCTTCGCACATGATACAGACTACAGAACACAGGCAGCCCTCTCAGTGTGAACAACCTCTCACATTCATGCTACAGAAAGTCCTTACGGATGTAGTCAACACTTTCCGGATGAGGTCGCAAGGCAACCTGAGCCTCATAGGCAACTTTCTGATTATCAAAGAGGAAGAGGAGGTCTGTGTCTGCAGCTGCAGCATCGTTCACCTGCAGAAGACAGAAGACCCAACGGAGTTCTCTCAAATACAGCAAGCCTCAGTAACACCACGAACAAAATGCTCTTCTTCACCCGAGGGAAAAGGGTGCCTATTCTGCAAGGGATTAGGTCTAAGTGGTTACTACGACTAAGGCCTGCCAGAACAGCAGGGAGTGCTGTACTCCCAGTGCAAGAGTTGCACTTGCAAATTCACTGAACAGCAAGGAAGGGGAACATCCAGACTCACCTTGCTATCAGCTGTATGCTTCTGAGTAAACAATGCAAGACCAGCCTCCTGCAGTAGCTCCTGATCCTGCTCTGGGATTCCAGTATCCAGCTGGATCCTGGCCTTCACTGTTTGCAGAGTCTCTTCCTCTGTCACAGGGTAGGTGTGCACAGTTCCCGTAACCATGTTCAGAACATGCAGCAACTAAAAGGAGATACATGCGACATGAGAAGGACTGAAAATGCATACGTTCTGTTTGAGCAGAGATCTCTGGACTGACACTGACCACCAATAAACTGTTTCAAAGCACTTGCAAAGTTCAAGAAGTCACTTCGCAGCTACTTCATAACATTATATGCTCAAGACCTCATCCTTCATCAGCTGGAAAAGAGGTCACATCGCAATTAAACAGCTCTTTCAGCAGAATCCTTTGCCGGAATACAGAACCAAGAACATACAGAAGCTATTTGCTACTCCCAGCAAGCTCAATTTCTCCTCCGAAAAGCATGAGGAAAGCACATTTCTAAATAAGATTCTGTGCTGCTCCTCTTCCTAGGCCCATGACTCAAGGCTCTTCTCTCATGGACTATGTTCAACTGCTCCCCGGAAAAGTTTACAAGGTAATCCAGGTGCACCGCTCACCTTCAAATTCAAGATGTCATCCAAAGCTTTGAAACACCCATTGGGCCCATACACAGGATCTGTACCTCTCTGCCGTGGGTGCCACATTAACATGAGTTGCAGCCATTTCTCCAGTTTCCCAGCCAAAACACTGAAGGACCAAAGCAAGAGTGGGATCAGAAAAGAAAGCGCATTTGCAGTCACCACGTGGCCAAGTCTCTGCAGGAGAACTGACAACCAATTCTCTTTTCCAGAGACTAAATGTGCTATTTAGAAGGCAGAAATGGAGACTCACCTACACGTCTGACAAGGTATACAAGTATTCTTTGTGTCAAGCACTCTACTTACTTACAGATTGACATAGAAAGGCATATAAAATAAACGTCGTCCATTCACAGAGTAAGAAGTTCTTCTCAGTAAGACACAACAGATTGCAACAGATTTCTAGTCCTCACCTGTTTAGATTGTTTGGGCGTGGTAAACTGCTAGAAAATTTGACTTCTCCAGATAAGTCTTCTGAAACAACAATATCCAGCTCACTCTTCTGTCGCACTTTTGTATGCCTGATGAATTCCAAGCAAGTACAATAGTGAAGTAATCATTTGCCTTTCCCTGCATGCACGTTACCAAATTTTTGCAGTTAAAACAAAGACCTTGCTTTAGTTTCTGCTACTTGCCCTGCAGAAGTCAGTCCCGATCTCAAAGAGAAATATAAAGAATGCTCAACTAGATCAAACTCCAGTAAAAGAAGTCAATCTCCGTAAGGGCAAAGAATACAGGGATATTACCCTAGAGTCAAGGGACCACATCTCTACTTCCCATAGACAGGACAGTGGCACCGCATGCATTCTTTTTATCACCTGGCACAAGGTCACTCACCATTGTACTGGCTGCCAGTTGGGTAGGAACGGTCTGAAGCCTGTAATGCATTCAAAAGCCAGTGTGCCAAAGCTCCAGTAATCCACTGTAACGGTATACTTCTGCTGTTCCAGCAGCTCTGGAGCCTGAGACAGTTTACACATATATGAGTCAAAGCCATCCATCTCTCAGCTCTCTCTGCCCCTTAAGAACTCATTAACATTTCTATCGCATTGATGGCTGTGCTGAAACAATCTGCCTCTCACGAGCTTTGAGATCTCACAGAACACTCCTGCTGCTTATAAATACAACACATTACATTATCTTAGACACTGTGATAATCCAGTGGGGGTGGGAGGCAGAAGAGAAGAAGGAAACAAGGCAGAAGATGGAAACAGTTATTTTTGTTAGCTGCAGCACCGCAAATGCACCCCACACCAAGACAATTACTTCATCCCAGTCCAAAGTTGAATTACACTGTTAGCTTTGTCCCACAGCAAAGTGAGAGTTGGCCATCTAGTTGAATTCCTTCCTTACCAAGTACTGTAGTGTCCCAACAAAGGATGTGCATAGGCTACCCTGATCCAACTCCTTAGCATATCCAAGGTCAATGATTTTGTGTATTAACTGAAACATAAAACAGAAAAAAAAGAACACCAGAAATAAGTTTTGTTAAAAGCACACATACAGCAGAGAAAAATAGTTCAGCTCTTCAAAGATATGCAGGAAAGGTGCTGAATGACACACAAATCTGAGATAACTGTTACCCTAGGTTGAATGCTTCTGGATGTTCACCACTGTAATTGCAGCAAGCATATGCACATTCTCCTCTTACATTTACTTGTCTTTGTAGGCGGAGACACCACGTTACTGCTTACCCTTTGCTCTCCTTGCTGCAGCACAATGTTCTCTGGTTTCAAGTCTCTGTGGATGATCCTGTTCTCATGAAGGTACCTGAGAGCAGAGGCTGAGACACAAAGAGCCACTTGCTAAGAATGTATAAGTACCTAGTATGAGCTCACTAAGGTTTCACTTCTATATGGTACAAGCATGGTGTTTGAGTCAAATCTTGTGCAAAGGACAAGATCATTGACTGAAAAATAAAATTCCAAGTGCAAGAGGAAAAAGGATCAAACACTTCTGGACACAAGTTTGTTCTCTTGGCAGCAACATTTTTGAAGTTACAGTAGACACCTTTCCCTCCAAGTCATTTTCTGTACCCTTGCCTAAATATTAAAGGTTAAAAAAAAATTATAACAGCTGGCAGAAGTAAAACGCATCTCTTCACCAGAGGAGTGCCTATACTCAGCTTTTCTCAGTACATTTCTTCAGCAGTCTCAAATCAGGATCCAAAAGCTGCTCTGCCAAATGTCTTGTTCTGTTCTGTCCGTAAAGTGGTGCTCTCCCCATTTCACCTCCAAGATTCTTCAGACTCACAAGAATTCTCCAAATTTTCACACAGAGCCACTACGACCCCACTAGGAAATTCTATCTATACAAGATAAAAATCTGATCGTAAGAACACACCACAGTCAGAATAAATGCCCTTTATTTGCCACACGCTTGCTCAAAGTTATACTTTACAATGTCTCTTTTTTCCTGGATAAAATTAAAAAGTGTGTTGCTAGGAAAAAAAAGAAAGACAAAAACCTGATAGCAGTTTCAGGGTGCTTTTTCCAGGAGGAGGAAGATGTCAAGGAAAAAAAAAAGAAAAAAAAAATCAAAGACTCTTACAAAGTGGATCAGCAAAGCAAGTATACTGTTTAGGGACCTGTATAAAATGGAGTTGTTAAAGTCACTGTTGCAGTGATTCAACACTTCTGTAGTTCAGACTTGTGAAGATATTGCCATCACTTACCAATATCAGACAGTAAGATGAGAATAGCTTCTTCCCGCAAACCACAGCAATTCTCCAGCTGATTCAGGTACTGCAAGAAAACACCACAAATGACAGCTTCTCCATACCAAACAGCCTGGTCTAGTGGTTGGCGACCCTGCACACAGCAGGGGGGTTGAAACTAGATGATCATTATGGTCCTTTTCAAACCAGACCATTCTATGATTCTATAATGATATGACCATATGCTATAGCTTCTCCATCCTATATCCCATTGAAGGATCTCAGTCTCACAGATTCTCAAAACACAAGACGTTCCAGCAAGAACTGGGAACTGGGACCTCTTGTAGCAGTAATTGAAGCTTCAAGCATCGGTGTATCCAGGGGATGAGAAAGGGTGGGTTACTGCAACTTTGCTGTGTCCTTCATAACCATTTCCCCCAGAGCCTGGCAACATCAGCTCCAGTGTCAGCTGTAAGTTATGGGTCTCATCTATGAGCAGGTTATAGCAAAGGTTAAAGAAACAGTAAGATAAGAACCAGCATGAGTAATTGTATTTTTTTCCTATTACAGACTGGGATTGCACCTTGAGCTACAATGGTCTTGGACATACTCCCAATCCTGTTGCATATCCCTCACACACACTCTCATCCCCTACATACAGAACTGCTGTATTGTTACTTGCAGCCAAATAAAACTCAAAAGCTTCAAAGAGCACTGAAATTTTCAGGAGAACTTTATCAAGCACCAACCTGTAAAATCCTGTTGGTACCACGTAAAGAATTAGGAAGCATCAGAACATGAAAATACGTTTTACAGAGAAGCTTCTGAAAAGAAGTCCCTAGGTTCCATTCCACTGGGAAGCTAATCCAACTTTTAGCCACTATCACCACCTTCTGCCATCACCACCTGTCTTAGCTTCAGCTGGGATGGTACTGTTTTCTTCAGAGTGTTGGGTATCATGCTATGTTTTGGTCCTATGAGAAAACCAATGCTGATAACACAGCAATATTTAGAGTTGCTGCTAAGCAGTATTGTACAGTGTCAAGGCCATTCTCAGCAAAGGCCCGAGGTGGTGAGAGGGAACAGAATTAGGACAGCTGCCTTAAACTGGTGAAAGGAATATGAGGGGCGAGCTGGGCATTGGCCGAGGGGTGGTGAGCATTCGCCTGTGCATCACTTGTTATATAATATTTTTTTTTTATCTACCTGTATATATTTGTCATAATTATTATCCTTCTCTCTTAGTAAATAGTTTTATCTCAACTCACAAGTCCTACATTTTTTTGTTGTTGTTCCAATTATCTCCCTCATCCCAGTGGGAAGAAGAGGAGAGTGAGCAAATGACTGCCACCTGCCAGGTTAAACCACACCACCACCCCAGTGACCCCACCTTGCGGAGGTCTCCACCCTGGCAGTACTCCATGGCCAGCAGCGGCAAATCATTTGGTGCAAGCTTCTGCATTCCCTCAGGAACATCACGGGCAGCCACCACATTTGGATGGTTCAGCCTGAGAAACAGAAATGAGGCAAATACACACGATCACCAGAACCTGGGGTCAACATCTTTTTCAAGAGATGCATAGTCTCACATGTTCATGGTTGTCGCAGGACTTCAACTGTTTTAGAAACTGAAACAGTTGGTTCTGAAGGCCTGCAATTCATCCATCCCTCACAGGCCTACAGACTCATCCCAGGACTCCGCACCCTACGTGCAGTCAGCGCTTTCCATGTACACACCTACAACAGGTGTGCCTAGGAACTACAGGAAAAGCTCAACAGTCTGGCAATGTGGTACCATCCTCCCAGCAGGACCCCAGTTGTGATCAGGCCACGGTGCACCACATTAATCAATCCAACGACCCAAAGAACAACCCAGCGCAGACGTTAGCATAGTATAACCGTTTTAACACCGAAGACGCTAGCAGAAATGCTTAAGAAGAAAGCCGAAGACCTGAAGCTTTGAGAAATAACAAAGCGAGATCTTCTTCAGCCTCTTCTTGCTTTCTCCATGCCGGGCCTGGTGCCCTCCCCAGAACGCAGGCGGCGGCCAACCGCTTCTCCCGCCTTTACCTCAGCGCAGCCGTTCTAACGCGCCTCACAGGGCCGGGCCCGGCGGGGTGGGGGCGCTGGGCTCCGCTCGGCCCGGCCGGGAGCGCCAGGCCCCAATCCCGCCCGCCCGCCCGCCGCTGGGGCGGGCCGCTCACCTCTTCATGATCTGTATCTCCAGCGCCCAGCGGTCACGGTTACGCGGGCTCAGCTCCTGCCGGCACTGCTTGATGGCCACCTGCTCGCCGGTCTCCTGCGGACACAGCGCGGTGTCAGCTGAGCACGGGTCGGGTCGGGTCGGGTCGGGCCTGGTGGAGCGGGCCGGCGGCCGCCTACCTTATTATGCCAGCGGATGACGTTGCCGAAGCCGCCGGTACCCAGGCGCTCCTTCATCTCCCAGGGACCGCAGGTCTGCGCCTGCAGAGCCGGCGGCCGGCTCATGGCTGGGCCACGGCACTTCGGCTCCGCGGGGCCTGGGCCGTCTTCGCGGGCGCTTCCGGCTCCGGCGGCACGTGGTGCAGGGCAGCCCTTAAAGGGGCCGCGCTGCGGTGACGGCCACAACCGCTTTCCTCCGTCCGTCAAGTCTGGGCTACGAAGGTGATGAAGGAACTGGAGCGGTTCTCCAATGAAGAAATTCTGAGACGTGCGACCGTTCAGGCTGGAGTAGGGATGCTTTCCAAGGTTGGTATTTATTGTAAAAATGTTATGGTACTTATCATCAGGCAATGTAAAGCCTGAACCAAAGTTTCTTCAGCCTTTTACATTTCCTGCATTTTGCATCTGGTGTGGAACTGAAAACAGAGGCTCCACACAGCACCTGAGCAGCTGCCTTACAGCTGAAGTGTATCCAGACGTTGCGTGGGGATGCACTGTAACTTGGTAGTCGTGAAGAAAACCCTATCCTGATGCAGGATCAGCTGAGAGGTAAATCAGTGGGTGGTGCTGAACAGAGAAGGTACTATTATTGCTTGCTTTCCTAAAGCACAGTAAGAAGTACACATAGTACCCACACCACTCTCCAGACAGCTACAGCTGTCCTTAAGCTGCAACAAGCTACAAAATAATAACTTTTGAAGTCTTTCCTGAACGTTATTACTTTGTTAGAATCTTTAATCTAGAACTCCAGGAGCAAAAAACTATTGTCTTTAAAAGAAATAAAAGCCCGTTTGTTCAGTAGTGCCCAAACACCCTTTCTCAATACAGTCCCTTCTGGAAACAGTCAATTCCAACTGTTCCTAAAGCAGATTTATACCATTTACGTTACCAGCTGTAGTTTTACTCAGAGAGATATATGATAATCTTGACACAGGTTTTCATACTGAGAGGACCTTAACGTTCAGGATAAAGATTTTCCTCTCTGCCAGTGTGCAAACCATGTTTCCTGACAGAGGATTCTGTGCACTTACTTCCTGAAAGTGGGAGTCCCTCACATGCTATTTATGTCTGTGCTCACACTAAATTTTATCAGGAACCGATTTCTAGCGAATCGATTCCTAAAAGTTTGCACACACCTATTATTGTAACAATTGTATCATCAGTAGTTTTCATAACCCAGTTCTAAATTCAGTTCTAAAATTCCTCATTTGGATTTGTCTGCTGCACTTTTATAATGCAGGACTTTGTGACTGTTGTGTTTTTGACTCTGGCTGAGAAGTTTCATCTTCTGGGATGGACAGTATCAGTGAACATTTAACTCTGGTCCTTAACATGCTCTTCTTTATTTCTACCTAGAGATCCTAACATTTCCTCATTGTTATCAGTTAACTTGGGAGTTCTGATTTCTTCTTCCAGCAACACTGAAGCATGTTTTGACACAACGTCTCTGTGCCAAAGATTCTGAGTGGACGTCATTCCAATACAGCACACTGCTCCAGTTCAAAGCAGCAGTTTCTCAGCATTACGGCTAAGCCTGCAGACCTCTGGACATGTTAGAAACAATACATCTGTGCATTCACTCGAGGTGCCGCCTACTCCATTCCTCCCTCACATTCTTAGAAGCACAATGAGACAAGACAGTTCTTCATATGGGATACACACTACTCTCAGTCTCACTGAAGTTTAAGGTGTCTAATGCAGAAAAATTTGTTTTGAGGACTGCATCTGCTCTCTGATTAGAATAAAGAATGAACAAAGCAAACTGGATGCAAAATCCAGTATGTAAAATCCAAACCTCACAGTTTGGACACATGCCACTCCGTCCTAGATCATCCCAAGATGTTGGCTGCTATTTTTTCTCTTGGAGGAGTGGGAAGCACACCCTACTGCCCTCTTTAGGCTCCACCCCTTTCAGTGCCGTTTTAAGTAGGACGGAGCTTTTCAGAGATCGTATCAGAGATGTGGAAAACATAAGAACAGACTGGTCTGGGAAGCAAATCAGCAGCAGAAAACGAAAGAGGAAAAGCAAAAAAGGTATGTGCTACTCTGCACCCGTTTCAAAAACTGCATTTCCTGTTTTCAACATGTTTGGCATTATTATTAAATGCTACTTAATAAATTCTACTAAAATACCACGGCAGTTAACTAACTGAGCTATTGCCTTTCAGCTTTTGAGGATATATAAAGCTGGATGAGACTTCTAGCTTCCAGCTGCATTAAGCCTCAGCAAGCTGTTCCAGTAAAAGGGCAAACAACCTCAGGCTCAAACAGTTAGCAGGGAGTTCTCCCTAAACATGCTTCTTTTCAAATGATAGGACATACCGAGAATGATTCCCAAAATGACACCAGAGCTTGAAATACTCATTTTCTCCAATGCCTTCAAAGTAGGGATTTGTTCACTGTCGTACTTTAAAGACAAGCTGCACAAGTACAATATTCATCTGCTCAGCTTAGAAAATGGATACAGCAGCTCTTTCCCTAGAAGGCTGGAAAATGCAGCAAGAACCTGCAGTCCTACACTCTGGATCAGCAAGAGAGCTATTAGCACTGTAGATTCTCGAATGGCCATACTAGGTTACTGGGGGGGAAAACAGAGGAGGGAGCTACTTTCAATCACTACCAATAACTTTTTGTTTGACCTTATAAGCTGTATCTTTTTTTTTTGTTTAAGGTCTTATGCCATATCTGTAAGATAGTACACTAAGAGTGTAATTATTACTCAGAAGAACTCTTATTAACAAATTATAGTAGGAATGTGTGATTTAAAGTATTACTGACAACGATACTTCAGTAAAACCAGTGCATCTGCAGCATTCTTTAGGTCAACTCAAAGTCTGGACTGCTTAAGAGAACCCTACCAGAAAGCATGCTGCTCGGAGGTTTCTGCTTCAAGTCTTGTAAACATAGTATTTTTCAAACAGCTATGTGATTTCAGTTTGATAGGGCTTATCACTCAGAACATTCCAGTCTACTAGCATACACTGTACCTTTCTCAAGACTGAAAAGTATCTGCTAAAATGTGTTAACAGTTTTCCATGTTTAGTAGGACACCAACCACCACTGGCTAGACAGGCACAGGAGAAGGGAAGAAGGAAAGAAGGGGTGTAGTGCGATAATATAAACTAGCTGGAACAGAAGCAGGAAAAAAACTGGAAAAAAAGGACGCAGTATAGCAAAAGACTACAGACCACTTATACATATTAGACTACCTGCATTTTTAAGATATGAGAATGAGAAAAGAAATGTCATTTAGGCCAGCAAGGGAAAAAATAGATATTGCTCAGTTTCATCCATGGTAGTCCCACATACCCAGAAATGACACTGTGTTGTGAAGATGTCCCCTGATGCTCACAATGTGTTCTCTACCCAATGAACACTCAAAACCAGACCTCACTTGGACAAAGTTTCGTAGCCTCAGTGGAAGAAACCATCTGTTTGCCTCCTTTGTTAGGAAACAAACTGGGTGAAGGGAACTGAGTACAACACTGTAACGTATCTATCTCCCTGCAGTCAGAGGCTACAGAATCCCAAATTCACGCTTATGCCAAGAAACTTCCCAATCAAGGCCAAAACATATTTTGCAACAGTAACATGAAATACAATAGGATCACAGTACCCGAAGGTCCTTCCTATAATTATTTGTAACCGTGTCTGGGCAGGAACTTTTCCAGGTAAGAAATCAATTTCTCATGAGGGAAGAGGCAGATTTTCAAAGCAAATGAGATGAGTGGAGGCAGAGATCCAGATTCACAACTAGACCTAACTGTAGAGAACTGCGGAGTAGAAAGTGGGATTTAATGTTAAAAGCATTCTCATTATTTAAAACCTTAATTAAAACTTGAAGCTTTGAAAGTCATTCACTCTGTAAAACATCCTTTTCAATGTTTCATTTTTTCTTTTAGCTCTATAAATAACTTGGCATCTGGAGGTGATGTGGAAAACACTCAGAATGAAAAGCGAGCTCCTAAGTCTCCTTCTGCTGGTGGGAGCAATCAAGACTGCTCAATGCCAGGTGAGAGGGTAATACAACAAGTAATGGTCTTGCCATCCTCAGACACTTAACCTAGTTTTCGGCAGCTCTTCCTTACCAGTGACTCCAGCTGTCTGTATCAGACAAAAGAAGGATCTAGTTCTACTGCTAGAAATCAGGGGAAGAAAAATATTTTAATTGGCTGCAGGAGATGCATCTGTACCTTTTTGCTCCTTCCTTCCACCCCGCTTTCAGTGTTTAAATATGATGGATAACAAGTGAAAGTCTTGCACTAAAGGAAGGATCACACATCATTGCATACGTGTCCAGTCCATGCTGAGCTCTTATTATGACTAATCTTATTAACACATGCTCAGAAAAATGAAGTCTAATCAAAGTAATCACAGGGAAACAGCAAGCAAAAGCTGCCGAGCAAAAGTAACTGCTTGTTCACATTTACAAATTATTTTCTTGGATCTCCTGCAAATAGCAGAAAGCTGACAAGCCTTAGATAGCAGTTGGAGTGCTCCACCGGCACATAAATATTTCACGAACGATGCAAATAAAACACACCACCAAGTTCACATCACTCAAATGACAAGCAGTAACATGATAATCTGTACTAATTAAATCACTTGCAGTTTTTCAGTACCCATGCTGAAATACTTAATGCACTTTTCACTGTTCCCTCATTTTTGAGACCTCAAGAAGAAGAGTGGTTCTTTGAAGGCACTTGTACTCTCAGTTTTCTTAAGAGAGCAGTAACTCACAGAATTCACCTTCTCTACTTGCAGGGCTTGCACATGCGTTACAAACGGGGAGCCAGATCCAGAGGTAAGCCAGGCAAACTACAACTGCATGACCCAGAGGCTTTACAAACACAGGGGAGAGGAAAGCAGATGGCACTGAAGGAACGGAGCCTGAAAGCTGTTTTCCATGGCTGGGGGTGAAATCTGAGAATGGCAGATTCAGAAGACAAAAAATGCTAAAGTATTAATGCCATCCACACCCCAAAGAACAACGTTCTCCCCTCTCTCTGTTCTTCAAAGTCATAATGAGGCTGGTCATTAGCAAAACAGAACATTCAGCAGCTTAACAGTGACAGAGATGGGATAGTTTGGGTCTGGGAAGAAGAAAGGGTGGCCCGTTAGACTGAAGGTCCGATCGTGGATACTTTTTACCATGACAAGAGAAAGTTATTTTGCTCAGTGAGGTCTTTTCCTAAAAAAAAAAAATGACTCCCGAAAAGAAGGTTCCTTTTCTCCAATTACAGCCATTTGCACGGACTATTCATCTGGACAAATATACCAGCACAGGGGGAGCTGGCTGAGACTCTCAGGGAGCAGAATAGAATATTGTAGGTGTGACAGCGGTCGGAGTCGCTGCCACACTGTGCCCATCAGAGGTGAGTATGAAAAAGAAAGGAAAGGGTGGGAGATGACAGATTATCCATCTAATCATCCTAAAGAAAAACTCCATTGTCAGGGAAGGAGTTGCCACACAAAATTTGGCTTGAAATTAAAGCATCAGTATACACTGACTCAGGACAGAGCTAAGGAGGAATGGGCAAGAGGCTGAGAAAAGCTTATGATATTGTCAGTGGAGAGAACAGAGCAAGGGAGGAGTCTAACAGTACATACATATATTAGGGGAAAGTAGAACAGGCTAAAGAAGACTGACAGGAGGAGGACAGATGGGCATGTTGCCAGCTACTTACTTCTGTGAATTCTGATTGTTACCCGGCTTTTGTTTATACCACAGCCTGCACTCGAAAGAAATGCTACAATGGAGGCCAGTGTTCACAGGCATATTACTCCCCACAGCTCTTCATCTGCCAGTGTCACCAAGGTTTCTCTGGGAAGCAGTGTGAAATAGGTAAGTATGCCGATCCAGTTACTGTGAACAGTGCTGCTTGTTTTAGCTATGCAGTGCAGAAGGATTAGGTACTCAGAAACCACTACTGTGTACTGGTCTCTCTGCTAAGTTGCCTCTTTTTGTGGTAAAGCTACTGCTACCAACTTTAAAAAAGGACACCCGGGTTTCTCTGTGTCTCTTGAGGCCTCATGTAGAATACTGCATCCAGATCTGGGGCCTCCAGAATAAGAAAGACAAAGAACTGTTGGAGGGAGTCCAGAGGAGGGCCACAATGATGATTAGAGGGCTGGAGCACCACCTCTCCTTCAAATACAAGATGAGAGCATTGAGCTTGTTCAGCCTGGAGCAGAGAAGGCTCCAGGGACACCTCACTGCAGCCTTGCAATACTTTATAGGAGCCTAGTTATCAGGAGGGAGACAGACTTTTTATATTGTCCAATAACGACAGGGCAAGGGAGAATGGTTTTAAACTAAAAGAGAAGAGGTTTAGATTAGATGTTGGGGGGATATTTTTCACTCAGAAAGCGTTGAGGTGCTGGTATAGGTTGCCCAGAGAAGGTGTGGATGCCCCATCCCTTGAGGTATTTAAGGCCAGGCTGGATGGGGCCTTGGACAGCCCATCAAGCGCTTGATTTCGTGGTTGGCAACCCTGCCTGCATTAGGGGAGGCTAGAACTAGATGATCTTTAAGGTCCCTTCCAACTCAAGCCACTCTGATTCTCCGGCCTCTTGATAAAATACTAAGTTTTGAAGGTGAAGACATTTGTGTATATATAGAACTTGCTTGGAAAGATGTTTCACTGACTTACAAGACAAAGCATCTGGAACAAACTTTGAACGGAGCAGAGTCAGAGGAAGCAGAATTTCTGATGCTGTCTTTTGTTCCCTTTTGCTCAGATACTGAAGTTAAGTGCTACAAAAATGCTGGAGTAACATACAGGGGTACATGGAGCATAACAGAGAGCGGGGCTGAATGCCTGAATTGGAATGTCAACGGCTTGATGGACCGTAAATACAGCGGCCAAAGAAAGGATGCTGCTGAGCTGGGATTGGGCAATCACAACTACTGCAGGTGAGGGTCTCACATCAGAGCTGTAAGGATCTGATTATTCTGAGAACTTGGAGCAAAAAAGGCTATTTGCAACAGCCTAATACCAGCCATAGAACAGGCGCAAATGTGGTGCAGACCAAGAGCAGCAATTGATAGATTTCAATTTCTGAACCATCTAAGAGTGGGTGTTTGATAGACTACAAAATGCGTGCCTCTCTCACTCCATAGCCTTTCCCTTGTGCCCATTGCTGACTTCTTAGTGCCAAAAACTCCCTTTGCAAGCCAGTTTCCTATCACCTTTGCCTGCAGATCTAGACACTCCTCAAAACTCTACAATGTAGTATTTCTAAGCTGCACAAACAAGCTATCCACTCTTGCTACTGGCTGTCTCATCCTCACCTCCATGCTTTCATAACTAAAATAAGAATACAAAAGACTTCTGCTGGTTCAGTCCACCCCTTCACTACTGAGCACAATCAAGTTACTGAATTAGATGGCACACTTGAGACTACGAATTATAGGTTTATAATGATGCATAATGTCATAACTCTTTCAGAAACCCAGATGAGGACTCCAGACCTTGGTGCTATGTCTACAAAGGGGGAAAGTACACCTGGGAACACTGCAGCGTGCCCTCCTGTTCAAAAGGTACGTGCAGGAGGACAGAGAACGGGCTTTAGAGCTGCCACGACTCTCTGTATATCTAAGAGTTCTCTGGGGCCTTGTAACAATTAACAGTCAAGATGTTCTCACATTAAATCATGTTCAAGATTTTAATATTTATTACAGAGAGCCTGAGATAAGTATAGCTAATATATAGATGCCTTGACAGAAATCACAATTGGAACAGCTGATGGTTTACATGCATTGCTGCTGGAGAAGAGGAGGCTCAGAGGTGACTTTATCGCTCTCTGTAACTACCTGAAGGGAGGCTGTAGTGAGCTGGGGCTCAGCCTCTTCTCTCTTGTAACTAGTGACAGGACAAGAGGGAATGGACTCAAGTTGTGCCAGGGTAGATTCAGGCTGGACATTAGGAAATACTATTTTTCTGAAAAAGTGGTCAAGTGCTGGAATAGGCTGCCCAGGGAGGTAGGTGGTGGAGTCACCAACCCGGGAGGTGTTCAAAGAACGTTTAGAACGTTGTGTTGAGGGACATGGTTTAGTGGGGTTATGTTGGTGGTAGGTGGATGGTTGGACTGGATGATCTTGTAGGTCTTTTCCCACCTTGGTGGTTCTATGATTTAACATGCAGTTTTCTTATGTAAGTTGGAAATATCAATTGCAAAACTGGAAGAGGCACAGATTACCGAGGCAGTCACAGCGTTACCAGTTCTGGAGCTACCTGTTTGAGATGGAATTCTCAAGTGATTGTCAGCAAGTTATATACTGCTTGGAGAAAAGACGCTTACCAGCTAGGCCTTGGCAGTCACAATTTCTGCAGGTATGTATTCAGTAATACAATGAACTTAACAAGTTTCCTTGTGGTAGTGCTGAGGCAGGGCTCTAGTTGTTTATGTGAGTTATCAAAGCAGAGAAGGGATGTCATGGCTGGGAATCAAACTCTCTGCCAATAGTAATTTTCATTCCACTTGCTCTATCTATACTTCTCTAACACCAGACTCCATAAATGAAAATGTAACATGCCCCTTTTGCCCTCTGTATCTCTAAAAAGATCAAAAAGAGTACACTCAGATCCCGGTCTGCTGTCTTTAAGTGTTTCCTTCTCCCTAAGCTCTCTGTAGATCTGGTGATACAAGTTTTTCTTCTCCTTCCTGTACTGCAGGAATCCTGACAATGACAGCAAGCCCTGGTGCCATGTACTGAAAGGAAAACAGCTCACATGGGAGTACTGCGATGTGCCTACTTGCTGTAAGGATCCTAGCACTCCTGATTCTTCTCTTTCTTTGCAGCATTACTCTACTGTATGTTGCAAGCCTCTTACAGTAAAGTAAGAGATGGGGAAAAAAGCTCTTTAGGATAAAAAGGGATTCTGTGGCTCAGCTGTCACAGAAGTACCTTCTCTGCCAGATGAGAAGATCACAGAACGAGGAAATAGAAAAGACAGGGTTTCTTTACTGTGTTTTTCAAATCAATACAAGTTTCCTAGGAAACAGGAATGAGTCAGATACTGAACAGTTCATGATAGGTTGCCTCAGTATGCACTGACAACTAACAGACTCTTAACCCTAACTCAGAGCAAGAGTTCCTGAACAAAAAAAAAATCCCTTTCTGCATTTGTCACCTACAGCCACCTGTGGTTTACGGCGGCGCAGAGTACGCCAGTACCGGATTAAAGTTGGCTCCGAAGCAGACATTGAAGCACACCCATGGCAAGCTGCCATCTTTGTGAAGTATCACCGAGCACCCGGAGAACATTTCCTCTGTGGAGGAATTCTAATCAGTCCCTGCTGGGTTTTGTCAGCTGCTCACTGTTTTGAGGAAGGGTAAGTTGAGGATTCGGTACTCTTTGGGAAAGCATGATTAAAAAACAGTCTGGAGAATTGAAGAATCCAGTATTAGCCTTACTGGAGGAGTGAAAGACTTGAAAAAGACATTTACTCCACTAGGTCGTTCTACAGTAAAGAATCACTGAGTTAAATGTGACCAACATTACAGACAGGCATTTACTGGGCAAACTAGCTGTATGGCATTGAGGTACCACAGCAGAATATCAAATAGCTAAAGAACAAAGCTGTCAGCACTGAATGCAGAGCCATCTGAAACTTGCTAACAGCAAGGGACTTACAGAGGAGCTTTGCCATGGTGGCTGTAAGCAATTAGTGCAAAAACTAAGGCAAATAGGACATCTGAGGTCAAACTGCCTGACTGATGAAGTAGTAATAATGCTAAAATAAGAGAAGTAGAAGCTCCAACAGCACATCTTTAAGGAAAGGCTCTACTCCATTTAACACAGGAAGAAAGTAAAAACGCTTTTGTTTTTAAAGTTTTAGTACTGATCAGCTGAAGATTGTGCTGGGCAGGACTTCTCGAGAAACTCCAGAGGAGAGGGAACAAAAGTTTCAGGTGAAGAACTACATTGTACATGAGAGATTTGACTCAGAGAATTTCAACAACGATATTGGTAAGAATTTCTCTGACCTCACAATTCGATGGGTTGTGGTTTGCTAAAGCTTGATGTTAATCAAGTGGTGATTTTTCATTGTTCAGCTCTGCTGCAGTTACAATCTGACACAGAAGACTGTGCTATTGAAACAGATACTGTTCGAGCAGCCTGCCTCCCAACACCAGACCTGCAGCTGCCTGACTGGACTGAATGTGAGATCTCTGGTTATGGTAGAAATGAAGAATGTAAGTAGAAGATGCATTGTAGCCAAGGTCAGGTCCTCTGCCCCAGAGAATTCAAGCCTTTAGCACTGTCTAATGTGTGACTCCTGAATTATTTCATGGAATTATATTAGCTCTCCAAAATATAGATATATGTGGAACATACATAAAAACAAGTTTTGGTTTATTTCATTCACCTGAGGTCTGTCAGCTGCATGGGCAAGCAGAGTTTTCCTTGAAACTCTCAAACAGTAGAAACAGAAAATGGCATGATGAATAAGACAGAAAATTTGGCAGTCAAGACTCCCGCATTTCTGGTGTACCGAGATATTTATTGTATTTAATTCTTAACTTAGATATTGTCACTCTGACAGAAACCCATTTCTGTCAAGACTGAATATACTATGAATATACTATGCAGTTGTGGGTAGTTGCATTAATCCATAACATACATTGGCTATGCAGTAATTAGCAAAAAAAAAAACAAACCAAACCTGAAGAGGTAACAGTCCTGGATATATATTAAAAAGGCCAGCCAAATCAATCAGAATAGTTCCATTGGACAGTACCTACAAAGGTCATCAAGTTCAACTGCCTGGCTGCTTCAGGGCTATCCAAAAGTTAAAGTACAGTTTTTTGATTATGCCCTCAATACTTCTTGAACACTGACAGGCACGCAGTATCAACCACCTCACCAGGAACAGTTTTAAAACAGAGCTACTTCAAAAATCAGAGGCAAGAAAATGCCAGGAATAAAACCTGTCTGGAAGTACACGTAGACTAACCTGTATTTCAAAAAAAAAAAAAAAGAAAAAAAAAGCAGCTCTAACCTTACTGGCATTTATTTTTATTATCTTTAAATTGTAAACACCAAGGCAGAGACTGTGAAGCATCCATCATAACAAGGACAAATCACGATTTGAGCCATTAAGGCTTTTGGAACAGACTTAACATACAACCTTAACAGAAGACTGTATCATAAAATGTTTTAAAAGAGCTTAGTGTTTCTTTTTTCCACAGGGAGTAGAGAGTTAACTCTTTCACAGAAAAAGGTCCCTGCAATTATAATTCAAAACCAGACTGAAAAACAGTCCTGCCAACTTTCAGCTTTGTGCAGTTGCAACTATGCAGAAGAATAAAACCAGCATGCAAGGCAAAAATAAATTGATTCCATTCCGAGATAACATTCCTATCTAGTTATTCAGTATTTTGTACAACCACACATCTGTTTTTAACTAACCCAAATCTAATACTAAGAGTCAGGATCCCTTTTCATACAGGTAGTGATTTTTAGATGCACTTCATTTAGACTGACGTAATTCATGCAAGGACAACTTAACCATCCAAGAAACCTAGCAATCTGCACCCTGTAAAATTCTCTAACATTTAAGCTTGCTGAAACTGCAAAATTGTCTTTCAACTATATTTAGATTGTTCTCGCTGGCAAAGCAGAACCCCCATGAATTAAACAAAGACTCCTGGCAAGGAAATACTAGTTTTACCACCCTCCTCTCCTGCCACTAGTTAGCATGCTCTCTCCCAAACTACAGAAACTGAACTGCAAAGTTTTCCATATACAGATTTTTTTTTCCACATATATATATATATTCATGCCCCTTTCAGTTTCACCCTTTTATTCAGAGCACCTGAAGGAAGGCCACGTCAGACTATTTCCAGCCAGTCGGTGCACCACAAAGCATCTAGACAACCGGACAGTTACAGACAATATGTTATGTGCAGGAGACACAAGGCACCTCGATGATGCTTGTAAGGTAAACCCAGTTCTATTCCCCCTTTTTTTTCCCCTCCTAGGTCTGTTTTTGATAATCTAAATTAACTAAACAGAAATCTTCATAAAATAAAGTCCTGCACGGCAATTCCAGTGAACTTCCGTTTAAAATAACTTAACTGCTGAGTCCTCTTTTTTTAACCCCCCCCCCCCCACCTTTTTAACTCCTAGCTAGGAATGCAGGCTAAATTCAATCAAGCAAACTAGAATAAAGACTAAAAATTTTAAACACAGGAAATACCACAAAACTGAGCAGGAGACTCCACCTCAGTTTCCTATTATTTTTCTATTATGTGAGCAAGCACACCTAAAATAAAGATCTGCACCATTTCAGTTTCACCACCTCTTCAATAATCACGCTTTACTCACAGTAGCGTAAAGCAGCCTGGACCTTTAGAGTTTGAATAGTATTTCTTGTCTCATTCTTAACAAAAATGCCTCACGTTTCATAAATGAGTGCTAAACAAAGGTAGACACCTTTGTTTCAGACTGTCTGGAGTCTCTCCTCTGATATGAGAAGAGCACTAACGGATTCTGTCTGAAACACAGAGGGTGCTTACGTGAAAGCGCTGTTATTAAGAGCACTGGAAGCATGGTGTCTTTGACTTGTTGGTATGCTACAGAGTATTTAAGGAGACGTGAGAGATGGCATCTAGTGTACCATTATAGCCACTGAATAGGGAAAAAAAACAGTACTGAACATACATACGCAAGAAAAGAGATTCTTACTAACCTGGTATTTTTCTGCAGGGTGACTCTGGAGGGCCTCTGGTCTGCATGAAAGATGATCGCATGCATCTAATAGGAATCATCAGCTGGGGAATAGGCTGTGGCCGCAAAGACATACCTGGTGTTTATACAAATGTGAACCGTTATCTTAACTGGATTCAGAACAACATGAAATCCTGAGGAAGAAGGTAACTATCCAAAATCCCATGACCGTGCCTTTACAACTTGCTTTGAGGTGTTTTGAAGATATTGATGGGGTATCCTATCTGTCCAGATGCTTATGACTTTCAGTATAAAAGGAAGACATACTACTGTGTGCGGTACAGGCAATTTCTCGAATTACTCCACTTTCCTCACTACAAGTTGTCACAATCTAAGAGCTCTTTTCCCCTTGCATCTTTTTCTCCTTTCATCAAATCACATGGGTACAATTAAAACTAAATTTTGGCTTGCAAAATGTGAGCTATGTTGTTTTGGGAACGGGTGAACTTAAATCTGTCTCATTTGCCTTCACTTCCTGAAACTTTCATCTCCTTTTTTAGATCATGAAGACTCAAGAGACACGTGGACATACGTCTTCTATAACATGGCCCTAGGGCATACCTGAACATATTACAAAGGGCATTGTTTATTAATTCAAATTTATTCCCACAAACCCCTTCCTCACCCCTCCTCTTTGGAGGAATGTTCTTTTCTAGCTTTCAAGCCATGAGACAGAAAAGTATCTCCCTTTGAACAACGGGCTAAACGAGAAAGTCTCATGATCTCATATGAAAAAACATGATCAAAAGAAGAAGTGCAATGGAAAGACACATACTTTCTTACCCAAAATTCACCTGCCTGCAGCAAGGTGAATCAAAGAAGTGCTGAGCTTGAGTCCTTACTCTACGCAGGCTTTTTCTAGCTTGGATTATCTCCATTTGGGTCTCACATAGCAAAAATAACACCCTGTGCTACGTCCACATCAAAAAACACACTGCTGTAACACTTCTGTGTGTGAGGAGAGGAGGGGAGAATAAGTCTTTTAATGTACTTTTCTTTACAATTCTTAAAGGTGTGCTTTTTTGGTTTTGTTGTTGTTGAAGTACTATGCAGGTATTTTAAGTTATTCTGCACTTGTCTGGCTTAACAGTAAAATTTCCACCACTGTACAAACAACTGACATGTCTAAACTTGTCCAGCAAAACATAATAATTCACACTTACCTCCACTGAATTTACAGCTGCGCTCTTTGTAACACAGTATTAACAATGGATTTGCAAATAAAAATTTTATTTCTTATTTGGCTGTATATTTGGAATAAATTCTAGTTAGGATTAAGCTCTGTCCTTACAATGTTTTACTCTGGTTATTTAAACTGGTTTCCAACTCCAATAGAAATAACAAACATCTAGGCATGGGCTGTTTACTTCCATATCGCTGTACCACTTGCTTTTTCAGTTTGGAACGGATTTATTAACAGAGTCTAAGATTAAGCTATCTGATCAAAAACAGAACGGCATGCTTGTTAGGACGTTCTGTTCTTGCTGTTGCTTTTCCTCCTTACAGGAGCCAAACATAAAAATAAATAATAGGTAAAAACCGTAACACAGCCTTACTTGCCATAGAATCAACACTTCACTTTTTGACTATTGAATGTCCATGCATTACTATCTGTTACAAAAGCAAAAGGATAAGTCTAACCATAGCCTCTTCAAGCACTTGCTAGACATGCATCTATCTAAAACTAAAGATCACATCACACAAAGGCTGTATTTATCCTCTAACAGAAAACAGAATGAGTTTAACAGTGACATCACACAAGAGAATCTTGATGATTAACACCTAGCAAACATTACTTGAACTCCAATTGCCATGCAATACATGGCAATGCAATGCTAAGTGGTGTCTGTATACTTCCTAAGATTTAAGCTTCTTTAAGAGATGCTTTCTAGAACTTCAACTGCGTATCATGTAAAGCCCACACAAACCACTCTGAAATGACACGGGTGACAGGAAAAAATTAATTTTATTCATGCTCTTGTTGAAGCTTATGTTTGCAATAAACATGCTCCCAATATGAGGTCACCTGCTGTGGCATTCATCAGTTGCACTGGAAAATGCAATTCCAAAAGCAAAATGCCACTCATCCACTGCTAGTTTCCATCACAGGCAAAACAGAGTGCATGTTATTCTTCATTTAGGGTCATATCATTCTGTTCACAAGCATGGACCACACATGCTGGATTGCACAGCCACCTGACAAATGCTGTAATCACATGTACAGCATTTTATGAACCAGTTCTGCTACCAAGAAAATTAACACACTGGCATCTAGTGGCTGAAGAGCACGCTACAAACAATACAAAACCGTGCATGCGCCTCTCATTTCATATTTAAGCTTTACAGAGAGATGCAGCACAGATTGGGATGGGCATATGTAGCATCAACTCTTGCAGAAGAGATTGTCTTAGTGAGAAATCCTGCACAGGCTTGAATCCACCTGCACAGCAGCTAATTGAGACAGGAACTGGAATGAAGTACGGTCAGGAACATGACAATGGTACCAGGACATAATTGTTTGAGATAAAGACACCAGAGAGCAGGAAAACAGCAGTATCACCTTCATTTGTAATAGGCAGGCAGAAAGAAAAATAGATTTCAACAAGTTAGAGGATAGCGATCATCTTCACTTGCTGCAGCTTGAATTTAAAAGGGCTTCCATCAGAGTGCTACATCTCCACACAAATTCTTCTCCTGCCTCCTCCCTGACTACCCAAAGAAACTAGGAAAAACGTTACCTCTAAATACCGAGGACAGAAGAAAAGAAACAGAACTACATTCAGATATCACCACCCATCAGTTACAAGATAAGCGCTACAGTCAGCTCTTCACAGGATTCCATTTTAAGATCTGGATGAGTTTCCAGCCTATCCCCAAATCTTTAAGATGCTTAATGATCAAGACGGATCATGAAATATTAAGGAAAAGAGTTGAATTTTTCCACTTCCTCCTTCTGCAGCACCTTCCCCAAACTCAGGCTTTTTAAAATCCCATCCTGGTTGAGACAATCTACCTTTACAGTTTCAGCCCCTTCAAGGGGCAATGGCCAGCAGATTTCACCACTGCCAAAAACTATAGCTCTCCAACCTAACACTCAGTGTTAGACCATCACTCTGCAGTTGAACCCTGTGGAAATTCAACTTCTTATCATCTACAAAGGGATAAAAAACAGCCAGAATATAAGGAAAAGGAGTTGGAAAAACAATCCCTAGAATTTCCTTTAAGACAGAAAGATGAAGGTGATACAAACTTCGACATCTGACTTACTAGTCCCAAGGGACCTGAAGTCCTCTCCCACCTGCCAGAGCTGCAAATGCTTCAGGCTCAGCTAAGGATGAGATAGTTTCAGGTCAACTTTATTTTTCCCTCCCTCCCAGCACTCTAAGCACTGGCTATCCTGCTCATGCTACCAAAGGAAAGGGTGCAACCCTAAATAGACAGACCAGGGCGAAGCTGTATCCAACAGCTAGGGACAGGAGAAACAAGAAAGTGTTTTTCCTCACTATCATGATCCTCTAGGTTCGGACTTGGAACTTGCCAGCTTTAGTCATGTATTTTATCCCCTTGAATGGCTTGTACTTCTCCCCATACATGTCCAAGCGATTCACTTTCAGTCCTAAAAACAAAGACAGAATAAGACTGACTATTGCCACAAATATAGCAGACAGACCGTCAGGGTAAAGAAACACAAGACCATACTGAAAGGGCAGACAGCATAGGGAAAGTTTTGGTAAGCAGGAGAAAAATGAATAAAAAGAAAAAAAAAAAAGGAACATATAGAAATCCTGACAATTAATTGTCAGAATCATTCTTATAAACACAACCATACTCTGAAATTATTTATGGGGTCATAAGCAAGAAATGCAAGAGGATGCAGACAGGCTGTTTCACAGAGCAGGGAGAAAAATGCAAAAAAATCCATTTAACCGTTGCTTAAGCACACAATTAGATGTCAGACAGAATGTACTTCAGAAGGCCTGCGGAGCTACATCAGCTGCGCAGAATGAGTACTGGCAAAGCAGAAAACGTTCAGATTCTTCACCTGACAATCACTTACCAGATATAGCCAGCTGCTGAATTTTAAACTGCAGGTTAATCGTGGGGTTTTCATCTGGTTTCGATGTCCCAGCTTGCAGATTCATGCTACCCTTCAGGCTTGGCAGCTTCTGGGGGTTTATCTTCCCCACATCCCACGTGAGCAACTTCAAGGAACAGCAAATACAGCAGTTAAGCAGAAATACACCCAGTTAAGCAGTAACACCCCCTAAAGAACTCCTTGTAATGACAACTTCTATTGTTTCTCTATGGAAAAGTTCTTTGTCTCAGTGTAACACTATAATGAGATAGAAAATACAGTGATAATAGCAGGGTAGCAAAGTCTTTGGGTGCAGCAAATGAGGACAAGCCCAAATCCAGCAGCCATGGACACAGAAACAAAGGAAGAAAATTCGCTTACCCTTGAAAGGGCTCAGGTAGGCAGGGATCTCCACCAAGATACCCTTGCCTTCACTGCCAACCCTTAAATAAGGTCTCGGAAGGGGTGGATCCTGGCTTCACCCTTCTGGTCACTCAGGTGCATTGCATGCACCTGAGCTCCTCTGGGTTGGCCCTGCCTTCCCACCAGGTGCTCAGTCACTACCTCAAGCTGTGACTTAGCATTTCTGCTACACTCAGTATCTTCCTTTTTATATTGGATACAAACTCCTCGATCAAGTCTGGGGTCCTCCACTTCAGATATAGCAAAGACTTAAGGAGCAGCTGTCTTTGTTCTCCCTACCTTTCCAGTGATGTTTCTCAAAAGCATATTTTGAACAGTATTTCCACTATTTGTGCTATGAGCTCCACTTTCTATGGGCAACAGTCACATAAGTAATGCAGAATCACCTCCCTTCCACGTGGCTGAAGCAGTGTTGCCTGATGCTCTACTGAGGATAAACATTACAGCTTGCAGAAACAAGCAAAAAAATAGAATCCTGGTGTATGTGTTGGGGAAGGAAATCAAAACCCGCTACCCAACTCAAATCCTCAGTGCTTGCAAAGGATTAAACGTTGGTAGGCAGGATGAAGCATGATAATCAGATAAGCAGAAATTTGTAAACCTGTCACTAGACTCATGCCTCATTGTACAACACCAATCCTTGACTTCCTGCACACACCGAGAAACCAGAACTACAATCCATTCTGGCACTCAGCTATCTGCAGTGTGGCTTTAGACAACTTCCTGCGTGCAACTGTTCAAGAAACAGGAGGATATCAAGTTCACACCCCAGGAAAAGATACTGCCTTGATAGCATCAATATTAAAAGAAATATTCTCTTAAGCATGAACAGTTCAACTTCATTTGCTGAAAGGATAAAATTAAACAAACAAAAAAATCTAATTTCTCTCACCTTTGTAACTGGATCAAAGATGTGTGTACCCTGAGAGGGTGTGAGGCTCATATTCAAGACACCTTTTGGCATCTGGCTAGTAACCATCACTCCCTCTATAGTCTTCCCCATAGTCTGCTTTGGTCCCACCGTGATTTCAAAGCGTCCCAGCGAGCTGCTATCACGAAAACTGATGTTGTGTTTAACATATACAGGAATTGCCACAAGACTAGAACAAAGAGGAGAACAGAGTCCTTGTTAATTTTTCGCCTTCATTTTTGGTTTTCACTGCTCCCAGTAAAAGGAAAATACAAGGAAAGACAGCAGGAAATGTGATCTTCTTAAAGGAGAAGGATGTCCTATTCTTTTTAATCAGAGAGCAAATTCAGAATGCTGTCTTGAAGCCTTAATTACTTTTTTTTTTTTTTTAAAACAAACTTTCTGTATCTTAGCTTTCTACTTCCTCCAACATGGGTGAGGACATCCAATGTAATAGAAGAAATGAGCAATAGACAGCAGAATCTTTTTACGTGTCATAATCAAGCTAGTAAGCAGTTCCAGACAGTGCAGCAGCAATTGAGCTGCCTGCTTCAAACTTTTTTTTTCCCCTGCTCCTTTTCACTGACTTAAGTCTGATAAAGTTTAACAAAATGCTTTACCATCTGTAACCTCAACTGCCTATTGTCAGCCAGAATTCTGCTTCCAGAATTCATAGTTGTATTAAGACATCAAACAAAACAAAAAAACCAACAGGATTATCAGACTATTTTATCTTAAAGTTTTTTATAAATACAGGTAATTATCAGCCTGTTTACTCAATATTGCGTAATTCATTCTCACTTTCGTTTGTTCACCTGCTACTAGTTTTTTGAGAAGTGCAGACTGACTAGAAACGAAAGACAAAAATCACTGCTCCCAGCAGTAAGACACTACGTTTTAAAAAAGCACAAGCTACCATGCACTCCCACTTCATTTGGCACAACAAGCCATCTAATCTTTAAAATCCAATTTATTTTTATCGTTACCCTGGCCCTTCCTTCCTTCTAGTCAGGAAGATCCAAATTCCATAATCTGCAGCACTAAATTCAACACTTACTTCTGAGCACTGACATGGTAAGACAGCAAGCGAAAATTTCCATCAGGTGGAATGAAAGAGAGTATCCTCTCTGACTCCCAGCGCTTAAAACGCACACATGGATGAAAACTGACATCATCCAATAACCGAGGATTCTGAAATAAAAGAAAGGCTACTGAAAGCAATACTACCTGAAGTAACTACTTGAATTCTTCTTTTCAATCTTCTCTCTGTGAAGGACCGTCCCCATTTGAACACACCTACACTGAGGCATGTTAAGCTATTCGATGTTGTTACATCTGTGCATAGTGGTATTCAATATTCTCAGTCCTATTCAGACTGGATATCAGGGAAAATCTCCTTACTGTGAGGGTGGCCAAACACTGGAACAGGCTTCTTAGAGATGCTGTTGATGCCCTGTGCCTGCCAGTGTCCAAGACGCACTTGGATAACACCCTCAAGAACATGCTCTAACATTTGCTTAGCCCGAAAGAGGTTGGGCTCAACTACACCATTCTATTCTATCTTAGCAAATTCAGTTATGTCAGATAATTAAACTTATGCACACTCATAAAAATCCCAGAAACTTAGCCACAGAACACACAAGCAGTAGTTTTAATAAAGAACCTGAAAATAAAACCCTTAGGCTCAAAGTTGCTGAAGTTCATTGTGAGTTTCCATTGTCAATTCTTTCTCTTTTTGTTTGGTATACCTAGGTTCTGATCTACTGGAAACCATCACAGTAAACCAGAGATCTTAGTGGCATGGCTGGGAAACTCTTCAAAATATTTAAGTAGAGATACATCCTTGAGCTTTACCATAAAGGAAAGGGTAAGGTCTGGCATCCCAGTCAGCTTGACACAAGCATCAATTACTCCTTGGATTTCAGCAGTAATTGTAGAACCTACAACAATAAAAGCAAACACAGGAGACTATATTAACCTTATCAAAACTCATCACAACGTGGAAAAATTATCGATGAGGAAGAAGGGAATTTAATATATTTATGAAGTGTCATCATACATTACATTGCCTGTTCATATTTCTCACTTCGAACCACTTCTAGAGAAGATGTATACAAACAAGAAACACTGACATCTATAATGCCCATCCCAATGCACAACAGCAGTAGCTTCCAACTCTGGTAAGACTAAGGTACATTAAAACTAAGGAGACAGTGCTGTGCGGAATTTCTAGTCACCTTCTATTTTCCCTGTACAAAATTGTTTACAAGACCTCATAAGCAGTCAGAGGAGAACAACAAGTGAAAATGTTGATACTTCTCTAAAATTTCTGACTGAATAGCACCTACGACTTGGCAACATTTCAAAGAAGAGGAACAAAACTTCCCACACTTAATCAAAGGAGCACCTCTTTGGAAAACACAAACTATTAGAACAAGTTACCCTGGTCTTAGCAAAAAGCAACTCCCATACCTGATTTGTCAATTATTGCGTCTATCTCCTCAATCACATCAAAATATGCCTCATTGTTGGTGTATTTCACACCAGTACGTCTCCAAGGCACCACTGATAGCTGTCCAGTAGGAAGCTGGTCACCCACATTAGTGCTTCCTGGAAGAAGAACAGTAATCACAACAACCACAGAAGACAGACAACGTTCTAGAACAAGTTCCTGGCCTCACCTAACTAGATTGCAATTAATTTCCAAGAAACCTCTGTCTCTTTACGGGAGAGCAACTATTCATTGTTTGTATTCTACAGTTTGCGTCTTCACATCCACAAGCACTAACATGAGACTCCCAAAATACATCTGTGCTGCAGTTTAGAAGGGTATGGAACAACATGTATTTCTTCACCAGTGTCCAGATTGACTTATGTAGGAATACTGCCACGCAGTCTCACCAGTTTATCTACTTTTTGTTTCCTTGTACCTGTGATGGTGTTGACTACGGTTCGCAGGATAGTTGGAGGCTTTATCAGTTCTTTGAGAATATTAGATTCTGTTGCCAACGGAAAGCCATTGTCTAGCATCTCTTCCAGCACCTCATAAACCACCACAACGTTGTCCTTGATCATCACCTCTGAACAGACACCAAAGTAATCCTGTGCAAAAGAAATAATTACTTAATCTCTAGAGGAGAATATTAGTGACCATTCAGTTCATTTTCTCCCACGAAGAAACAAATCAAGCTTCTCCTTGCAGCAGGTGAAACAGCACTTGATACTCCGCATATTAACAGAAGCACATGAGACTGAACACTCCAACAAGCAAGCAGAACTCTAGGCATACCTTCACGTTTGCCCCAGAAAGCTGGCAAATCACTGCATTGTTGTGTGCATCTATTTCCTTTCTATACAATGGGATTCACTCCAATAGCCAAGAGAGTTTTCAACTGGCATTTGAAAGCAGCTCTAATGCAACTGATTAAGTAGCAATATTAACTAAAACCAAACAATTTCCTGAAGTACGTTTTGGCTTGAACATGAAACAAAACAGACTTCCATATCAATCAAAGTAACTCAGATTCTGATTGTAATAATGCTTGTACCTGGTTACTTCAACTCTGATGGCTTTCAAAGAAAGAACAATTACAGAATGATGGTTGGGAATCTACCTGACAACATTATTTGGAAATTCTAATTAAATTACTTTTCCACTCGAGCCATACCTAGCCAAATAGCTCAGCACAACATCAGAATCAGCATCAGGCAATCTAAAGACAACAGGTCTCACCAAAAGAAAGTCAAATCCACACATGGAAAAAAACCAAACGCACTGCTTGGATTCAAACCCTGGGGATAAACAAAGAGTCAGTCACACTCTGAACTTGATGAAACATAATTCAGAGCCTACCGTCACATTCTAACTAGCATTTGGAAAAAAAGTTCACGTGATACTCATTTGACCAAGCACTAACATTTCCTGCATTTTGATAGGATGTTGATCACAAGACATTTCAAACCCAGACTGTACAATCATGGTGCTGGCAGGCAGAAGAGAGATACGTTCTGCATTCTACATCCCCAAGCTGACTCACAGTCATGTCAGCAGAGAGGAAATGCAGTTGCTCTGAGGCAACTTCTACAACTCACTTCTTTAGGAAGCAAGGTACACTTCCAAGAAACATTGCTACCTGTAAACATGTGGGTAGACTGTCAGACTAAGGTACACAAACTGCAGAAATTCTCTTGCGAATTTCTGAGACTTGTGAGACCAAATCCAGTTTGGTCTCACAAGTGCAGCTCCTAGAAGATACAGGATTGCAAAACAGACATATAGTTCTTGATCACTGAAAGCTCCTTCCTGCAAGCGAACATTTATCTTGAATCCATCGTCATCCTGAGAAGTTAATTCCTAGACACTGCAAGCACTCAGCACACACTCTAAATCCTGGCTGGTATAGGATGAGAGTTAAGAGAGGAAAAAGAGAAAACGAATTGTCGCTAACTTGGAAGACTCCCTTTTCCTCCTCTCTATCACTATTCTCCTTTGCAGCACGGTGGTGATGTCAGGCTCCTCCGTTCCTAACCTCCCCGGCACTCGCCAACACCAACCCGCCCTTCCGCCAATGCAGCACGAGCTCTGCCACGCCAGCTCTGCGCTGACCCCGGCCACGTGAGCCACACCTGGAAGGTGTCGACGACACGGTGCAGAAACTCAATGACGAAGAGAGGTGGCACCTCCGTCTGGATAACAGCCACAAAGAAGATCTTGTGGCGGTAGACGCTGAGGAGGTAGTGATGCGGCGTGGAGATCACCGGCGGCACGTTCTCCGCCTCTGAGGCCCTCTCCTGTGCCTCGAAGAAGTAGTCACAGACAGAGCGGCTGACGACACTCTTCCAGTGCTTCTCTAGGAAGATGTCCCCCGAGGCGTTAATGAGGAACAGGCTGTGGATCATGACTACGGCGGACGGGCCAACGGCAGCGCCGTCCCACGGCAAGAAAGAGCCTCTCGGGGCGAGCTTTCGCAGCGAGCACTCGGACGGAGCGACCCGCTCCCAGCCGAGCCCGATACGCCGAGGAGAGGCGCGCGGGTGATGACGCACAGAACGGCACGGCACGGCACGGCACGGCACGTCTGCGCTTCCATTGGGGGAGCGCCCTACCCCGCTCCAGAGCACGCTCCGCCAGCAGGGGGCCGCGCCGCCGCCTCTACTCGGTTGTGATCAACTGCTCCGGTGAGGGTAAATGTCAATCCAGGACCAGAAAAGCAGCCTCTTTTATACCACGGAAAGAGCTGCGTGAGCGTACAGCTCTTACTGCGTGGGAAAGAAGGTGGCGGCCTCCGGGTCAGGACTGCTGCAAAAGCACCAGAGAACTCGAGTCTGAGGCGCTGCTGCCACCTGACCTTCACGGGGCCGTTTAAAGCCTATGTTAGATCTTGTTTTCTACTTGTTGTAACTAATTTTCCCCCCAGATTCCCTATTTTGTTGTCACTATTTCTCCCCAAAACGGGGCAGTGGTCAGGCTGTTCATGCTGACATCACATTTTATTAATCCAGCGTGCAAAAGATTAGTTTTTTCACAAAAGCAGAAATGAGAGAGAACTGACCTACGTACTGTCATTTACACTTATGATTTGTTTCAAGTGAGTTTTTAAACAGCAAGGTATTTTTTAAAATGTCTAATTCAAAACACTGCAATGAATTACATGTTTGAGAGCAACAAAGAGGTATATGTCATTTAATTACAGTGTTCTGTTCTAAATTTAAAACAATTGTCTAGGGTTTTAACATTGCTAAGAGGTTCTTGCTGTATTATCAGAAGTCATATAGGCATCATAGATAGAAAGCAGCAGCACACAGTTAAGTTGAACAACAACAGAAAGCCTTTATACAATTGCCAGGTTCTCTGAGAAACTCAAGCCTTTCTTTTTAACCTAGAAATTAAAGTCTATAGTCATGAGATACTTCTCTTCAATACGAGCATTCATTTCTTGTCTCACATAACACCGATCCATTTTCCCTGCACCATACATACATTGTTTAAAAACCTCAATCTCTGACTGCTTGTGCTTCTCATCAAAATTGTTAATATTTCAACCAGGTCATCTGAAACTTAAACTTCTCCAAGAATTTTCCCATATCTTGCGGGATTTAACTGCTGTTTGCTGCTGCAGGAATGTTTCCTATTTGCTTCCAAACTGCTAGCAGAAGGATCGTGTTTTGTTCTGAAAGTCAGTAAATGCTTTTCTCTACAATGGCTCAGGAGTTTATATAAACTGGGATGTAAAGGAGAACACAGCAGAAGGTACAGCAAGAACAGAATTCCATGTTGCTGGTTAATTTCATGACAGCCTGAAAACAACTCAGCTAAGGGTACTTGAACCCTCAGGGGCAAAGATCAATGCTAAAAATAAGCAGTTGCCAAACAGTGCACTATCTTCATAAAACGATCCCTTTCTTCTGTAGTTTGCCACATATAAGAATTCTGATGAATTAACTGTTAGCCTGCGCCGTGACAATAAAACAAAGTAGAAGGAAACGAGCTAGTTTTTATTTCTAAATTACTGAACAACAACAAATAATTTTGAAAGGTTGCCAGAAACAACCAACTGCAAATTCTGAAACAGAATGGACTCCGGAGACTGACACACACCGTTCCGGGAACACAGCTGGTTTCCACTGTTAAATCAGTACTGAATCCTTGCTGTGATGGGCGAGTAAGTTTTGATACACTTACTCACATTATTCTCCGGAAATTACACTTGTATTTCACTGAGAACATTTTCTTTTGCACTGAAAAACCTATTCTAACACCAGAAGATACATCGACGATGTCAGAAAGTTACTGAAACTGCCTGACAAAGACATCCAGTCTCCAAACGAGGGGCAGGCACGGTGTGCGCCCTTCGAGCTGCGGATATCGTTATTGTAGAATACCTCACTTAATTCAGCCTACGAGGCAGATTTTCGTCCTACCTTAGGGGCTGTCACCACCTTTTCACAGCACCATGGTCCGCCCGTGCCGTTCCCGCAGAACTCCGGGCGGGCGGCAGCCGTACCGCGCTCACAACCCCCAGCTCCGGGGCGCAGAGCACTCCCGCCCCAGCGCGGCTCCCAACGAGCCCGTTCCGCGCCGTCCGCACAGCGCTCCAGGCCGATCCCGAGGACTGCGCCGCCTCCCGGCCCCCAGACCGCGCGTCCCGCTCCCGCGGCCCCTCCAGGCCGCGGCCAACGCTCCTGCCCGCCGCGCTGTTCCCGGGCGGCGCCCCCGCCCGCCGCGGGCTGTTCCGCTGCTACGCCCCCTCCCCCCGTCGCAGAGCTCCGGACCCAAGATGGCCGCCGTGTCAGTTTCGGGCTTCGCCGCCGTTCGGCCTTTGCTTCTTGGTTTCCGTCTCTCGCAGTCTTCGGTGAGTAGCGTTGGCGGGACCGCCCCGTCTCCGGCGCCCGGTGCTGGGTAACATGGGGACGGGCGGCCGGCAGGCCCCGCGGCCCGAGGAAGGGGAAGGCCCACCGGGCTCCCCAGGCTCGCGGCCTGTTCCGGCCCCGCCGCCGCTCTGCGCCAGGCCCGGAGCCGGCCGCTCTCCGCCCTGGGGCCTGCCGGGCGCTCACTTCGGGCGGGCGCGGATGAGGCGAGCTTGCGGGCTGCGGGCTCGCGGGCGGGCTGCGTTCCGGCTCTGGCGCGAAGGAGCGCGGATGAGGCGCGCGCGGGCCCGGCCGGAGCGGTGCGGGCGGCTGGGTGCGCTGCCCGGCCGCGGGGGGTGGGGAGCGGCGCGGCGCCCGGCTGGTTCCGGCGCTGCGGCCCGGGCACGCTTCTCCTGATTACCCGGTGTGACTCTTCTCGGCTGAGGCGGGGCACCGTGTGTGGGGCCCGTCCAGGAGAGGGACGGGGTTGAACTGTAGCAGGTGCAGGGCCGTGCGCCGCGCACTGAGCGAGCGGCGTCGGGTCAGTCCTGGTGTCGCCTCGGCCGGACCGGGCGGTTATGTAACGTTTCGGGCCCGAAACTGTGCCGAGGGCGAAGGGCTGTGTCCTCCCGGGCCCGGAACCGCAGCGCGCGCATCGGCCGAAGCAGTGCGGGACGCGGCCCTGTGCCGTGCCCTTCGTGGTTGCTGGTGGCTGAGTGAAAAAAAGAAAACTCCAGGCAAGGACCTTAGCCCTTTTGCACTGAACAGTAGTTCTGACTCTTTCTAGTACTGGCTGCCTGGAGCTGTGGAGTTTGATGTCTGTATGTAAATATGTTCGGTACATTGATAACTTCTTGAATACTTGCTAGAAAGCAAAATGGAAGAGAACTGTGTTGACTGCCTTATGAATGAAACCTACCTTGCTGAAAAATGTTATCCGTTTTAATAAATAGTTCATGAATACTTCAGGGTTTGTGTACTTTTACACACACGCTGTTACCACACTAAGGAAAAGTCTTTGTTAAAGAGAACTAAAGACTGTGAAGTAGAACCTCCTACCCTTACATCTGCATCTTTAATTAGCAGTGACATAAGCATTCCTTTTTCATTTGTATATGATCACTTGTTACTTTGTCTGCAAGTGTTTCCAGTGTGCTTCATTTGTGGAGGATTATACCGTTGTAGTCTTCTTCTCTATGGTCTGTAGAAGTGAAACACTTAATTACCATCTCAAGCTGTGTTTCTTCACTTTTTTTCTTGATGGAACAACTGTCTTAGCTTTTCTTAGCAGGAGGGAGTCAGGTCTATGATTTACGCTCCTGGAAGAGTTCTGAAAGTTCCTCGCTGTTTGCTTAAGGCTCTTGATTATTCCTACTGTTTTCTATTCAAATTTCAGACAGTGTTTTCTGCATGCAAAAATGAAGAGGGCTGCTGGTTTGGGTTGTTATTGTTTGGTTGTGTTTTTTTGTTTGTTTCAAGATCCTTGATATATGTATATTTTTAATGTTAGTGTAGCTTCTGCTCAGCATTGATATAAAAGTTGGTGTAGAATTTATGCTAACTTTATAGATCAAAACAAGAAGAGCACGCTTTTTTTTTTTCCATCCTCAGGATTGTATGGAATTAGTTTTTGCAGTATTAAACCACCCTTTGTTAGCATTGAAGACAGAACCTTAGTTGTTACTTCTGTGTAAAACTGTAGTAACGGATTAAAACTTTGCAGTGTGTGTGTAATGAATTAATGTTGGCTGGTGTATTTTTTTTTAATTGTTAATTGCAAATATTTCTCTTTCTCTTCCAGGTGTAATGTTAGAGTTCTTCTAATTGTGACTGCAGACCAGAAGCTGAGGTGAGATACGCTGAAGTCTTTATATCTTTGTGAAAAAACTTTCTGTGAAGCTGTTACTGGATTTATTGGAAAGAATTAGGAAATTTCTGATTGTTTTGTTTTCCTCTCCCCAGTGTGAAAACACTTAATGTTTGAGAAAGGAGAAGTAATTCAGAACAGAAAACGTGTATGCTATGGTTAGCTGTTTCCCATCATCCGAGAATCTGTTTTCCCATTGTGTGAAACTTGTTCAGCATCAGGATAAAGGATAACGACTCTATGGATATACAGAATTCTTCACCATGGTAAAACTCGCCAACCCCCTGTATACGGAGTGGATTCTGGAGGCAATCAAAAAGGTAAAGAAGCAAAAACAGCGTCCTTCAGAGGAAAGGATATGCAATGCAGTGTCTTCGTCACATGGCTTGGATCGCAAAACTGTTCTGGAACAGTTAGAGTTGAGTGTTAAAGATGGAACTATTTTAAAAGTCTCCAACAAAGGTCTCAACTCCTACAAGGATCCTGATAATCCTGGGAGAATAGCACTTCCGAAGCCTCGGAACCATGGAAAGTTGGATGGTAAACCAAATGTGGACTGGAATAAACTTATCAAACGGGCAATTGAGGGCTTGGGTGAATCTAGTGGCTCATCCTTGAAGAACATCGAGCGTTTTCTGAAAGGTCAGAAAGATGTGTCTGCATTATTTGGAGGTAGTGCTGCCTCCATTTTTCACCAGCAACTACGATTAGCTGTCAAACGTGCAGTTGGCCATGGCAGGCTCCTTAAAGATGGACCTCTGTACCAACTCAACACTAAAGCAACCACTAATGCTGATGGGAAGGAGAGTTTTGAGTCTCTTTCCTGTCTGCCTCCAGTGTGTCTCCTTCCCCATGAAAAGGATAAGGTAAGACACAATTTACGTGGGCATTTTTGTGTAATTGATGAAATGTGTCATTACACGGTCACAGTTTGATGTCAGTTTGTGTAACTTGCATCTGGGAAGGTAAAAATGGCAAATGTACTTCAAGGATCCTCTGTTTGAATTTCTGCGCATGATCAGAGAAACTTGAATAGGTGATTATTTGTACATTGGACCTGGAGACTGCAATTGAAGCACTGTGGGGAAACTACCTCTTATGCTCAATTCCGCTGTGTAGAAACATGACAGGCTTACCACGTGGCTACAATAGCAAAATATAGGCAAGCAAGCATCCTCACTTTAAGTTGCTTTAAGGTGGGGTTTGTAAAGATTTGTAAAGCAAACTTGAGATTATCTTATTTTCATGTTTTAATTTGACTGCCACTTATCAAAGCTTATCTGAGTATAGATAACACTGTGAAGTACTGACGAGACGTTGCTGCCAAATATTGTCATAGCGGCTTTAAGCATTCACAGTGAAGAATTGTTTCTGTCCTCATACAGCTTTGTTGTGAAATATGTACCTTCTCTTCATAGGTTATAGCAGTAGAAAGGAGGAGTGAAATCAGAGGATGTGGAGAGCAAAGGAAGTGCTGTAATGAGCAATCATGAGCTACTACTGTTTTGTGTGCCTTACATCCATCCTTGAACGTAGCTCTTTTCTGTTGTTTTCTCCTATTTTCATGTTATCTTTTTCCCCTTTCTTCCATCCTTCTGTGTGCCTAAGGTCTTTGAACTTCCTCTCCAACCTCAAGATTGAGTTGTTGGATTCAAACTGATACCCAGTCAATATCTTTCCTGTCATTTTTGTGCTGCTGTGGAAGCAGAGTAAAACTGAAGTCTTTGTTTATCGAACATCAATTTGCCACTAATCATATCTCTGTACTACTAGTCTCCAGGAGTTCTACAACTTGAAAATCATTTTTTTCTATCCATAATACATATTTTTGGATGGAATTTTTTTTTTGTTGACCTCTTCAGTGATGAGGTTTTTGAGTATTCTGCTCATAGTTTTCCTAATCAGTTTTGATCTGCAGAGAGAGGGCGTGTTTATGATCTCTTAGGATTTGAAGACTTAAAACTACTGTAGGAATCTTCTTCCTAAGAAATCTGCACAGCTGCTTTAATACCAGTAAAGATTCTCTGAAATTTTGTGGGAGTTCTGTTGTGGACAAAGTACTTGATAGTGTTGTGTTGTAGGCTGGTGGAATATAATAATGTGATGAAAATTCCAGTAGCTTTCTCAAGTGCTCCGACTAGATGTGTTTCCTATGTACTTCTCCAACTCTATCTGTAATGAAATCAGTAATAAAAACTGATCATAAACAAGCCGGGTACATGTGGGAGCTGGACTGAGAGTGGGATATACTATCTGTGCATATTACTATTAGCTGCGTGTGTTTCACAGCCTAATCAATCACCTGTCAAAACCCAAGACCAATTTGATATTCTCTCAGATGAAGTGTTCCTTGTTTTTTTTCGTAGAACAGTATATATCGGATTGGTCATTGATAGTATGGGCTACCAAAAATGCTCAATTTGTTTTGAGGTTTGTTTGTGTTTGGGCTGTAATATATTCTACTTATTTCTTCTCTACCTGCTCAAGTCTGAGGAGCTTGAACGCAGCATGGATGGTTATTATGTTTAGAAGGTCTTGCTGTAAGCTTTTAAACGTTAGCTATAGTAGAAATATTGCAGAGGTTTTCTTCGCTAAATTCTGACTTATTTTTTGATCTTTTAAATTAAGATCCTGCATTTCTACTCTTCTTGTGCTGTCTCCATGCTGTGTAACCCATGCTGAGTTTCATACTAGTTTCTTGAGTAATTTTGAAGATATTACATGAAAACATCTTTGTAAATTCTGTTCGCATTAACTGTCATGTCAGTGAAAGCCAAAAAATCATTCCTGTTCTGCAGGATTTTTAACACGCTTTTTTTCCTTGTGCAGACATTGTAATAATCTTCCTTCATTCTACTGTCTTACTGCATCTCAACCAGTTAGGCGTGTACAAATGCATCGTGAGGTGTAGTGGTTTTCTTGCTGGGTACTTGAGAGTCATGAGGTTGTTTTGTTTGTTTTCTTTAAGGGAATTATTCAGCACAGCTTTTTCAGGAGTATCACTGCCATGTTTCTTTAGTTCGGTTCTTAGAACGGTTTTGGCAACAATATGAACAAACCCTTGATCTCCCAGAACTGATAAATCCTAATGACATTTTTTTATATTCATTCTTACCTTCTTTTATCCTTTTACTGTTTGGTCTTTAACATTCTCTTGAGCATTATTTATGTATTTGTATCCAAATTTATGATCCTTTAGGATGTAATAGTTCTTTGTTTCATTTAGAAATACAGTGTCTACTCGGCTGCAAGTGCTTACCTGTCTGTGTTTGATGACAGTGTCACTTTGTTTAGATGCCTAAAGGTGAATATTCAATTATGGATATTTGCCTTTGTGAAAGTTGACACTTAAACTTTTTAAATAAAATTAATATAAAGTGCTACCATGGAAGCTCGTTTTGTAAATATTATTTCCTTTTTTTCCTCAGTCTTTCTTTCTCAGCTTATGTGAATACTACATTCCAGTATTCGGGGCAAAAATAACTATCAAGTTATCATGGTTCTTCAGGTAGCAGTGGCGTGCTGCTGGCAGTAAAGTTTTGATATCTCTAGCCTGAAGATGCAACTTGGATGAAAACAAGCAAATAGAACAAAGCCTGGTGATGAGTTCAGTGCCCAAACTGGCTTATCTGTTAGTGACAATGGCTGATTTAAAAAAAAAAAAGTTGTATTTGCGTGAACTTCACTTTAAGGAAATAACATTTTTTTCTTTCAGTTTCCAGTACTTTATGAGGTAGAATAAGAATTGCACTTCATTGTATCATAGTATTTCTTCTGACTGTAACTGAGTTTGGCATTGATTGTGTGGTAAGTAACAGACTGGTAAGATCCACAATGCCTACCCTCATACAGGAAAGAAAGAAGATAGAGGGAATGGCAAGTCGTTGCAATACCTAGATGTAAAGGAAATCTGTGCTGAAGTTGTAATGGAAAGGGAAGACTGTCAAGTTGCTGCTGCTTGCCCAAGTATCAGGCAAATACCATCCCTTCGGAATATCTGTATGTGAGGAAGTGTAGATGGCAGGCCTCTCATATTAGGTCAGCCAAACAGATGATTATCCATCAGTGGCTTTTCTTCCCACATCTGTAGGGAGTGAACAATACAAGCTAGATTCTAAATAACACAATTCCACACTTACAGTGCAGTTTCCAGTTGCACTGTGAGACTGCCTTTTGTGTCATTTAAAACTGGATAGGGATGTAGTAGATGTAAATATCTAAATATTGTCTTGCAGTGCAGCCAAGAGTGAAAAAAAGTCTGAAACTGTTCCCTAGAAAACAAAAAAGTGAGGAGAATGCCTCTAGCTGAAATAGAATAAATATGTAGAGTGGATTCCCTGTGCTGGTATTTCGTATGTTTTTATGGCATGCCTGTTTCTCAGTTGTGTGTTGCTATCTGTACCTATCGATACTTACTGATCGTTTTAATTGGGGGATTATTATAAATGCAGCATCCTGTAGGCTTTCCCTATACCAAATAGTAGGTCTAAATCCCTTTCTTCCATCATGGTATTTACCTAGTGAAGTCAAACGTTTTGCATATTTTCAAAAAGTTTATATGCTTTAAGGACGTCATTGTTGTTTTGGATGCATTAAGCATGCAGTAGTTGCTGTTACATTGTACCTGTTTTAAGTTAATACCTGTTAATTCCATATCTTAAAGCAAAGAGCTGCCCCAGTACTGATAAGGAAGTTACTTTTGGATTGGTCTGTTCTGGGTGGAGTACACAAAGGATCTGCAATTGGAGCATTGTAATTACATTTTGAGAGCTCACCCTTGTTCTCCACAGGTGCTCTTCATGCTTTGGTTACCAGCTGGAGGAGGATTAGGATTCGCTCTCTTCCAGCTGGCTCCTTGGAAGAGCGGTTGTAGTTCTGTCTAAATAATTGTGGTTGATAACAGATGGTCTCCATCTGTACTCTGTAACTCTGGAAACCCAAGTGCTAAAAAAATTACCTTGAACTTGATTCGCTTGATTAGTGAGCAGGTGAAGTAGCTCATAATAATAGAGCAAATGGAAGCATGTCAGAAGTGTTACTGTTATGAACAACTATAAATGGATGCTCTGAGAAAATGCCTTTAGGACAAAATGATGCATGGTGATACCAAGAGGTGATCTGGCAGAATTTGGAGAATTAGTAACTTAAGCGAAGGCGTGTGACTATGGGAAGACATTAGATGTGATGGAGTGATGTCAGTAGGGTACTACTGGGGAGAAAGTGTTTGTAGTGGCATGCGGTGACGCACCTTCAGTAGGTTAATACAGAGCATCTGTCTAAAAAGGATGAGACTGGACCACTGTGTTGGCTGAATCCCTGTTGATAGTTCTTTTTGTCCTGGTGATTATTAACAGATATGGAAAGATGCATCTCTGAAGTTTGGCTATTAAAGGAATCTTATTTACTACAGAGTCATAAAGCATGGACAGACAGGGTAGATGGATGACGGAGAACGTTGCTAAATAAATGACAGCTTGAGTCCAGAGGTAGCTGCATTATGTAACAAGAGAGGAAGCGACAGGGAGTAAGAAAATAATCTGCTGTCATTCTACTCTTTCCCTAGTTTCCCAGCAGTTTTATCTTATGCCAAAGTGGTGGTAGAATAAAACAGTTGAAAAAAGCAAAAATATGAAATGAAGCAACATCATTTCTGTCAAAAGGTGGGTTCCATGTTCTTACAGTAAGTACAAATATGCAATCAGCAGAAAATCTCCTAGGTAAATCCTGTGTGTGACAGACTGCTGAGTCCTTTGAACTCTGTCCTCTGTGGAGTAGGTGGGTGAGTATGTTTTATTCCTGCCTGCTCCTTTAGAGAGTTGCAAGCTAAACTTACTGAGGCATATGTTATGCTAGTCTTCATTCCACCTATTTAGGTTTTTTTTTGTTTGTTTTGTTTTTTTCCTTTAACTATTGGGTGTATCTGCCTTAACTTCTTTAGACTCAACAGTTTTTCTGACTGTGGAGTGCCTTTTCTTGGAACAAGTAATACTGCGTTGTGCATTGAATGAGGAATTGTAGCTTTTTTCATTATTCACGAATTTGACAGTCTTTCCATTGATGCTGCTATTGTGGTATACCTGGATTTTTAGTGAGATTAAAAAGAAAGGACAAAGAAGGGTGTCCAAAAACAGCGTTTGTGCATAGCAACCGAAATCCCATTGATAATCTGTTTGGTTGCTCTGAGTTACTGTTGAAGACAAATGAAGTACTCTGTGGTCTCGTGTGAATGATGAATTACAGGTTTAAAATACTGCATTTTCCAAATATGATTCTATGAAGACCTATGAATCACCCAAACTTACTAATTATTATCAATGCCTCTATCAGTTGACTGGGTTCTTGAAAAATGGGATAGAACAAGTCATTTATCTTGTCACACAGCGAAATACCCGAAACTACTGAATTCTGTGGGTCAAGAGCCTGGAACTTTGTTAAATCTTACTGTGATGAATATGATAAGACATCGAGCAGTGGATTTTGGTAGTGAATAATTATATGCAGAGTGTTGGGTTTTGTTTTGTTGGTTTGTCTCTCTAGTGTTCAAGGCCATACAGCTACAAAAAAAAAAAAGAGTAGAATTCGGTCCTGTAGTTCTACTTGTGTGGTTATCCTGAGTAAACTACAAATAGCAACCCTTTGTCATGTATTTTTAGTATGCCTAGAGTTCTCATTCATAGTTCTTTTTTGTACCTTTTCTGCTTGCACGTTTATGTGGGCTACTGCATTGTGTTAGATGTTTCTATTTGCTCATGTTAGCTTTCTAACTGAACTGTTTTCCCTGCCTTTAGGGATGCAGCTAATGTTGAAGGAAAGCAGTGTATAGTATCTAAAGATGTAATTATTTACTCTATGCATAGAAATTTCTTAGGTGTTTACAGAGGTCTCTTCCCCCAAATAGTTAGTTAGAAATCAAAATCATTGCTGAAATTCCTTATTTTCTGTGGAAAAGCTAAGTATCATGGAATGCAAATTAAAAATTAGGAAACGGGGACAAAGCGTATAAGGGAGCTTATACGGTAAAGCTTTGAGTAAAGAGAAATGCAGTGACTTGAACTGCCAGGTTCCTGAATCAGATGGTCAACTGAAGTGACTACTTTTGGGCTGCAAATAAAGAAATTGAGTGTCTCTCCATAAGTTGTTCTATTTCCCTCACCCAGTAATCCTACAGGCAGGAAGTCTTGTAATGTGATTCTGACTGGCAAACAAATCTTGCATTGGTTTAATCCTTTGATGAGAGGAATTGTTCGTTCTGGGAATTTTATTTAATAGTGGAGTGTCTAAATATTTCAAGCTAACATTTTTATAAAGTTCTTCTCACAGCAAGGCCTTTACTTTAGTTTGAGTGCCAGCCTCAAAACCACAATGATTTTGTTCCCATAGATTTACAGATGTCATAATCACTGCATAGAAGTCAATCTGTATATACTGTACTATCTAAGCTACTAACCTCCACATTACTCTTGTAGCAGCATTTCAGATGTTCCCTCTGTAACAGGTGCTTCCCTAGTAAGAACAGATTTGATTTGAATGTCCTTTGATTTTTCTAATGACCTTCTTATGTTTCTCTTATTAAGAGATACGTACTTCACACTTTGCTTGTCTATTTAATTTTTTTCTCTCCTACACTTATTTTGATGTTATCTCATGTTTTAGGCTGTGTATTCTATTTAAATATGCTTCCCTAAGTAAGTCTCAGCTAAGTGAGTTGGAGACAGAATGTCTCCACAGGCAAACATACGTGTGTGTTGTTTTAATAGATGCTCAGAAGGCTATTACGGTTTATTTAGATTTGTTTTCTTCAGCGCAAAGATTATTTTAATAGTGTTTCCCAAATTGTGTTGTTTTATTTTTTTTTTCCCCACTATGTACAACAACAACAAAGCATTGTCTGTAAAAGAACTTTGGTAATCTTAAACCCAGACCAAAACAACAGTGTACCAGTTACTGTGAAGAAAATTTATCCCAACCAAAACCAGGACAGAGACAAACAAAAACCCATGGCCTACCGTGAATTCTAAGAAGCCATCTGTCAGTGCTCCTAGACAGTAACTTTGAGCTAGGAATCTAATATACTGTAGTGGCAGTGGTTCCGTAAGTACTGATTATGGTAGATTTTCTCGCTGGAGAACTGACAAACTAACATTCAGGATGTCTTAAACAGCAAACAAACAAACAAAAAAAAAGTTGGGGTGAGCGTGTGTGTTTTTTTTACTCTAGCTTTGATTTTACACCTATGTGATGCCAACAACAGAGACAACTACTAGCAGATGTGTGATGATGGAGCAAACATAGTCCTGGTATCTAGCAAGTCTCTGATGGTACTAAAATGTTTGCAGAAGGTAGAGTGTGTTCAGGCTATTGGCAATTACCACTGACAACGTGGGCTGCAGAGTTTGCTTTGAAGGCTTATCTGTCAGTTTTGAGTAGCTTCCGAACTCAATTCTCCTGAATTGAGAAGACAACAAAAGCAGATGGATTGGTCAAAACTGAATTTTTTGCTTGTTCTTTTCTTCTCCCCCTTAGATACTTTTTTGAAGTCTCCTAAAGGGAGGGGATATGGTTTGTGTAGAGCATGTTTGGTTTGTAGACATCCTTTGTATAGTAACAACATGTGCTTAGAGGCTGGCAGCCTGTAAGACACTGTCAGTCTCATTTATTCTGGCTTCCTTCCTCGCTGAGTCTAGTGACATCATGCAAATGGATGCTCTTGTGAGAAAAACAGCAGAAGGAGTTGAAAGTCTGCCAAAAATGTTCTGTATGAAACTGAGCTGTCTGCTTCCAGTCTTATTTTCATTCTTATTGTGTGCTTGCATTTTCCACTTGCCAGGATGTTCTTTGCTGAACAAACAGCAGTGGTGAGGCCGCTCTATCCTTAGCATGACACCCTTCACTGAGGAGCTTCAGAGAAGTAGCAGTCTTATATCTATTCAACATAATTTAAATTTAATTAATTATTCTAAAACATTTTGAGTTCTAATAGTATCCAATTCCCCCCAAACTTGAACTCATTTTGATTTGTAAGTCTTGTTAAATGTGTGCAGTTTGTCCTAGGTGGTAAACGCAGGAAACATCAAAATTGTGAAGGTTAGCTTTGGAAGAATTGGATCAAAGACTAGGCAGTGATTATGTGTGGGCATCCAGATTTGAAGGACTATGGGCACAGAGTGTGCAGAGAAACCAGCTAGAAGAGATGAAAAAGATTAACTTAGACTGTAGTCTTTACAGATGCCCTATGAAATTCTCTTTAACTGAATAAATTATTCTCAAACTTCCTGCAGAGGATACGTGAAATATTTTGCTTCTTTCCTGAAAAATTGTATGAATGTTTCAGCTTTGCTGAAATCATTTGCTTTCACAAATGATTAACATAGCCATTGTTAAATGAGGCCAGCTGTGTTTGGGGAATTTTTTGTGTGTGTGTGAAATACTAGGTACTTTATCCTCTTCTGGTCTGCAGAAAACTACTTATATTCAAAGGGAAAAAATCAACTTATGGAACAGTTAATGAAATTCACTCCAAGGTTTTGCCAGTCAATAAACTATAGAAAAATAAGATATGGGGAGAACCATAACAGGTAGGATTATTCATGTCTCTGAGTACGCAGCTATTAAGGCCATGTAGGCATTTCCTAACAACCTCACTTACGTAGCTGGAAAGCATATGTAGTTATTTGAAAACATTATCTAAACTGAAACAATTCAGATGTGAAGTGGTAGTACAGCAAATTCTTCATAGCTTGTATGCAAGTCTGTAGGCCATAGTAGGGCTGTTTTTTTTAATCCAAGAGCAAGATGTTTTGTATTACAACCAGTGAAAGTGTTCTAGCAGTCTCCTGGATGCAGTGTTGAGTGGCAGTCTGGAAGTATCATTAAGGTTTGGTTACTTGATCATTTGAATGAATTTTATTTGCAAATAATCTTTTCCTACTAATTAGGTTTTCTTCTGGCTATTGTTAACCTTTGCTCCAGCTATATGAGATTTGTATAGATGGTGCTGGATAGAAACTTGCACAGTATGAGTAGAAGCGAAATTAGGCACTGATTAATGATATTAAGTGACTTGCAAATACAAGTGCAGTGTAACCAAGACACTTCTGTGTTAAAAGATGATGAGAGCCCCCTAAACAGGTGATTTTAGCCAACATTACTGGGATAACTATGGCTGGGGAATCCCTTCCTGACTTCCTGTGGAAGTGAAGATGCTATTTTTTCCTCGCCCACTTGAAGACTGTATGCTTTGCATAACTATCTACAGTTGTTTGGTTTTCTCTCTTTCTCAAAAGGAGTGGAAACTGTAATCTCTCCATTAACTAAACCTATGAATGTGTTTCAGATTGAAAGTGTTTGTCAGGTGATTTCATAATAATATATGTGCTAACATCTTCTGTGACTTACCAAAGGCTAGGATAAATACTTGTATTCAGGATGCGGGGTGTTAGGCTTTCGTTCCCAAGTAGTCGTTCCTTGCTGCGTGGCCGAATTCTGAGAGAGAATTTCCAAAGTTATTCTGGTTGCTTCCACCTAGTGGCTATTTTAAGGTGCATGTCTCAGCCTGTAAGAATGCTGCATCTGTACACCAGTGTGGGGATACAGCTTGAAACTTCTCATTTCTTTGTAAATGGGAAGCAATATAGAACAAGCTGATTTTCTGCAAGAAACCATTCTGGATGTAGCTTTTGCTATAATCTGTAACATGATACAGCTGTACAATTTATGTACCTGGAAACATGCCATAATCTAACTTTTTTCATGTTTCCATTATTTTAAATGTGATTCTAACAAATGTTTTTATTTTTGTATGCTCTCACAAGTCAAAATTCGACTTGTATCTTTGCTCTTAAAACTGTAACTCTCAGACTTTGCTTGGAAAATGTAGAAATGGATTAGAAAGAGCTTCCTAATCCAGCACTTAGCCTTACTGGAGGTAAGGCTATACTTTCCCTCTCATTAGCTGATCAAGTATCTTTAACTTAAACCAATCAGTTTACTATGCTCATTACTTCTTTGAGGAAGCTGTTAGAGAATGCCAGTCCTATGGCGTAAAAATTTTACAGGTTAAAATCATTGCTGATTAGTTAATATCTAGCTATGATTTTGCAAGTGTTGTTCCGTATCTTAAATACATTTTTCTCTTAAATGACCTGAACTTTTCCAGAGAGGGCAAACCTTTTCATGTACTGCTTCTGAGTGCTAAATAGGACACCTGCCTAATTTCTTACACAAGAATTTCCTTTTATCTTCACTTTTCGTACACAGGTTAATAGTACTGTAGTTGTTGTTGTTCCATAAGATATATTTTATTTCAGGTAGTATATCACAAATGCTTCTGAGATGATGGCTTTCTGGATACATGATGGGAATTTCTAAGATTACTATGTTCTGGGATCATGTGTGTGTCACCTCATAGCTCGTTTATTTGGTGACAAATTAAGACATCAACAAGCTCTAATTTTCTTTCTGTTACATGTTAATTTGCTGCTCTTGTTTTTCCATGTTTCCTCTAGTCCTGGAATTCCATTCTCTTTTCCTTTGTGCCTGGGATTATTTCTCTCATCTTTGGTGTTCTAACTTTTTCTTTGGGTTACAGTGTTAATGCAGTATTTACTGTGTGGTGAGAACCAACGCAGTGTGCAGTACATTCTATTTACATGTGGTATAAATGCCTGCATGATTTCACGTATTATATAATTTGCTGCTTTGATACACTGAGTGATTTTGTTGTCTGTTTTTCTCTCATAGCCGGTTGCTGAACCAATTCCAATCTGCAGCTTCTGCCTTGGTACAAAAGAGCAAAATCGGGAGAAGAAACCTGAAGAGCTCATCTCTTGTGCTGACTGTGGCAACAGTGGTAGGTGATCACTTACAATGCAGCTAGAAATAACCCAGTCACCTGAGGCAGAAAAGTTTAGTGTAGTGACTGATACTGATCCATAGGTACTGGGAGTATGCATTTGTGACATTATATGTTTAGTTGAACTGAATCTCTTGGTTCTAGGAGGAGACGCTTAAGTTCACTTAACACACAAGTGGTTCAGTTACCCCCTGGAAGTTTCTTGAAAAATCTAGTAATGATGACTAGCATAACTCAAGTTATGGAAAATTATCTTAGTGTGCTTTTGAACATGGACTTGCCATTTACTTTCTAGAGTGCTGTGTGTAAGTGGATAAGAATAGAAGCATCTAAAAACAGGATTATCTGGATAATCAAATTTCTTCATGGAAATATGTGATTAACAAAGTTAACTCTCTGTGAGCTATCTGTGATCATTAGCAGCAGTGGGATGGTTTTGCTGGTATCATGTTTTCCATTTCCTGCAGGTCATCCTTCCTGTTTGAAGTTCTCACCAGAGCTGACAGTTCGAGTCAAAGCCTTGCGATGGCAATGTATTGAGTGCAAAACCTGCAGTTCCTGTCGAGATCAGGGCAAAAATGCTGTGAGTACAGTGGAATATGGACTGATTTAGTACGACATCAGCCTTGTGAATGTTCTGTTAAAATATCATGTAAAACAATTCTGGAGTTAAATATTTGCAGCTTCTGTTTTATAGTCTTTCTGAGACCTGCCAAATACAGTGTCAGTAGTTTGAGAACTACATGTGTATTCTCCCAGATGGTGACAAATTAATGGAGGGATTGTTGCACATCAAAGAAAGATTAAGTTTATCTGTCTTCAACAGGATAACATGCTATTTTGTGACTCATGTGACCGTGGCTTTCACATGGAGTGCTGTGATCCCCCTCTTACCAGGATGCCAAAAGGTGAGGAGTTCGTGATGAAAAGCGTAATTTAATGTGGTGTAAGAAGAGATCAGTGGTTAGAAAGCGCTTCTAAAGCGTACTTTATTCTCATTTAGTTACTTTTAACTTGCTCTTTACATTATTGCTTTTCAGGTATTAAAAACTAAAGTTTTCTTTGGGAAGGGGCAGAGCTGAACATCCAGATTTTCCCATCTGTTTCTGCTTCCTGTATGTTATTTTCTGTGAAGAATTTGGAAAAAAAAAAAAAAAAGTCTTTAAGAGCTGAGGGAATGAAATTGATCCTTGCAGATGAAAGTGGTTAGCTTCAATTTGAATGAATACCTTTGTACATAAGAGAGAGATTGGCTTGTACATTTTTGAAATCATATTTGTTTGGACAGTAGAGAATCGTGGAGTACAACCAAACTTATTTCCATCAGAGAACAGGTTGTCTGTGGAAGATTCTCCCTTGATAACTGGAAAAAAAAGAATTCCTATAGAAGGTGGTTGGAATTAGTGTATTCATGAGCAGAATGTATGATTACTAAATGTTAACAGCTAAAGAGGCTTCCTAAATATCATGATGGGGTATGAGGGAGTGGGAATTAACCAAATATGAATTTAGTTCACTGGCTTATGCATAATTTTTCTGACATGCATATCTGTGGAGAGGACCTTTGAGCCTGTTCTTACTCCTTCTGTGAGAAGGCCTGGGGCCTTTAATTCTACCTTTCTTCAATGTAGATGCTCACTGCATTCAGTAGTGGAGACTTGTGTTTTATAGGTATGTGGATATGTCAAATATGTCGGCCACGTAAGAAAGGAAGAAAACTTTTACACAAGAAGGCAGCACAGATAAAACGACGCTATGCTAATCCAATAGGACGTCCCAAAAACAGGTTAAAGAATCAAAATGCAACGTAAGTTTCTCTATAAAGAGGAATAAGGTGTGTGATTCTGTAGGACAGTGAGCATTTTTGAAGTGTCATGTCTATACTTTCTGTGAGATTTTTTTTACAATGAAGAGTTTTTCATTATTCTTCAATACAAAATTTCTGAAGAGTTCTGTAAAAGAGTAAAGTAATCTCACAGATTTTATTTGTGCCTTGATTTTTTTTAAATTCTTTTTAATGACTTATCATTTTGTTACGAGCTGTTCCTTATAGTCATGCATTCATTTTGCTGTTTGTGTCAGATCTGTTATTCTGAATGACTACTTCTTCCAATAGAGTAGCTTTGCTTTGCCTTATTTCTGATGCTTAGAGAAACATACATTGAAAAATGTAAATTGAAACTTCCTGTGTATTCATTCTGTCCACTGTCTTTTATAATTTCATCTATTACATTCAGTGAAAATCTATTATTTATACTCAAACTAATTGCACATACTGTTCAATGTGTAGAACTGAGGTGCTTAGAATTAGTTCACATTTAACTTCTGTGTGATACATAAATAAATAGGGAAGTTACTGATCCACTCTGAAAGTAAAACCAAACCGCTTTCCAAGATCTTACCATATGTTTCCCTTTCTGTTTCTTTAGATCAAAAGGCCCCTTCAGCAAAGTTCGAACTGGCCCTGGCCGGGGTCGGAAGCGTAAGATAACTCTGTCCAGCCAGTCAGCATCATCAGAAGGAGGATACCTGGAGCAGGCAGACATGTTGGACTACTGCAGAGACGGCAGTGCTACCTTGAAGTTTAACAAGAAAACCAAAGGGCTTATAGATGGCCTTACTAAATTCTTCACTCCCTCCCCTGATGGACGAAAAGCTCGAGGGGAAGTGGTAGACTATTCTCAGCAGTATAGGATCAGGAAAAAGGGTACCAGAAAATCTAGCACTTCAGAGTGGCCTACAGGTAAAGATTTTTTCGCTCTGCCAGTATAGGTATTTTGTACTCCAGGAAAATGTTCAGAAAGGCTAGGATGCTGAGGAGATCGGAGTTGTTGGAGGCTGGAAAGTTACTCAAATGCAGCTGTCTTTGGTGCACAGTAGCAGCTGGAAAAAGGAAAAGGAGACCTTTGCCACTTTATGATGGCAAGATGTGATTAGGGACTAAATGATTACTATGAGGTAAAATGCCCTTTTGATAATGAGGAGCTGGCTGATAACCTGAATAATTTGCTAAATAATGTCACGTTTGAAAGAAATAACTTAGGAAGTAACTAAGTAACTAAGTATACATACTGCTACGCATGGTAGCAGTATGAAATGGGAAACAAATAATGAAAACAAGTCTGAAAGACTTTTTCTGATCAGGCTTGCATGGAAATGTTTCTTAACTTTTCCTACCCATAGAGGAGCTTGCTTCATGCGGTGTTTGTCTTCCTGCTGGAGAGCATCCCTTCCTTGAACATAGCTCTACTTTGCTTGGTTTTTTTAATTTGTTCTTTTTGTTGGGTTTTTTTTTGTTGTTGTTGTTGTTTGTTTTTTGTGGGAGGATGTTGCTTGGGTGATAAGCATCCTGATTTTAGTTGTGGCAAATACAGCATTTAAATAATTGTGATCCTTGTTTGTGAGAGACGGGAGCAGTGGTAAGCTGTTTATCCACAATGGTTTAATTAGTACCATGATGGCATTTGTAACTTGAAATCGTAAGTGATGAGTTTGGGTTAAATATCTGATACTCCTTCTCATGTGGTCACAAATCCAGAAATGGTTTTTTCCTTTGTGGTCCCAAATCTGAGTAGAAAATCTCATTATGAAGCTCAGCAAAGTGACTGAAAGCAGCCAGAGGTTGCTTCATGCTGTGCTAAAAAGTATGTGCTCCTTTGTAAATACAGGTGATGACAATTTTTTCTTTTTTCTTTTATTTACAGACAATCAGGATGGCTGGGATGGAAAACAGGAAAATGAAGAGCGCTTTTTTGGAAGCCAGGATGTCTTAACTGAAAAAGATATGGAGTTGTTTAGAGATATTCAGGAGCAAGCACTGCAGGTAAAGCTAGTTTTTCAGCATTCAGCAGAAAGTACCTTACTTGTAAAAGAGGTAAAATCATACCAAGGAATATGGAGTTCAGATGAGTCAGTTTGTCACTGAAGCTATGTAAGTGTTTAAATTTGTTTCAGCTTAGAAATCTTTCACTTTGAAAATCACAAAAACTTTTTTTTTTCCTTCTTGCATAGAAAGTAGGGGTGACTGGACCTCCTGATCCACAAGTTCGATGCCCCTCTGTTATCGAATTTGGCAAGTATGAAATTCAGACCTGGTACTCTTCCCCATATCCACAAGAATATTCGAGGTATGACTGAACATTTTTCTTTGTTCTGCTTCAGTGTTTATGGGAAAGCTGTATTCCAGCAGATGTGGAACTCTTAAGAAGATTCTGTGTAGGACAGAGGAAAACTACACATAATACAGATACTTTTCATGTTAGTTGGTAGATGTCTTAATGCTTTTTTTAGGCAGAGTCAGAAAGGCTATAAACTAACAGCCTGTGTATACTGTGAGCATTAAAACAGCCATGGGAATGTATGATTACATGGATTCTCAAAGATCTGACTTAATTCACTGCAGAGAGAGCAGCCTCAGCTACACGGTAGAGTATCTTGACTGTGACTACACTAGTTTTTTACTCATGGCATCATCATGATATAAAATAATAAAATTGTTGAGGTAATGAGGTGTTTACTGCTTATTAAATGAGCTCATTGGAAAGGGCTGTATGCTATTCAGGACTTAAAAGAGAAAAATAAGTGGAAATTTAATATGAATCACTTTTGATGTATTATTTTTATGCTGTTTGGTGTTCAACCCATCTAAACTGTAAGTGTTTCACGTTTTGTGTGTCTGAAAGGTTGTTGCTGTGATGTTTTGATGTTCTTTTGATAAATAACTTTGGAAACTTGTCTTAACAATAAGTTCTCCCAGCATAAAGTTGATTCAGAAAGAATAACTTCCAAGGTCCATAGTTAGAGAAAATGAAATAAAACTCATTATTATACGATTTCTACCACGGAGCATGTGGTCTGTTATCGGGAAATATTCTAGCTTTCTACAGGCATTGAAAGTAACTGAGAAGAGTAGATCTGCCCAAGCTAGTGTATATAAATGGAATTAAATCACAACAGTAGCAGGATACTTGCATTCAAATTGTTTGTGTCAATATAATATGAAAAATGATTTTAAAAGAGATTGATGACATTGTAACCCATTTCTCAGGAGTGTATACCACTGCTTTTTCCACAGGCAGAAGTGGGAAAACAAGAGCTACTTAATCCATCGTAGCATCACTAGTGCAAAACTGTTATTTGTTGTTACTTTTCTAGTATTTTAATTGATGCATTTATTTATTCTGACGTAATAATGTAAAAGTAATTAGGATATTAAGTACTTCTTTTTTTAATATATGTTTACTACAGAATAAGTAAGTGCTGTGACTTTAAGCATGGTAAGGGTTGGTTTTTTTCCACGAGTAGTGCACAAAAGTTCACTGTATCGTAGAGTTGTAGAATTGTGATTATATATACTGATTTTGTTTTCATCAAGTTTTTTTTATCTTCAGGAGTGAGGAATTTTGTATGAAAGCTTTTTTCTTCAGTCTTTGATTTTGTTTACCTTTGTTTACAGGCTACCCAAGCTGTACCTTTGTGAATTCTGTCTGAAGTATATGAAGAGCAGAACTATTCTCCAACAGCATATGAAAAAATGTGGCTGGTTCCATCCTCCAGCCAATGAAATTTATAGAAAAAACAATATTTCAGTCTTTGAGGTAAGTTAAGAAACTAAGCCTCTCACTGTTATCTCTAAAGCAGAGTTTTTAGTATCCAGTACTGTGATAAGTGTTCTGTAGCCCTCAAAACCTTCATTTTTCAAACATTCACATACAAAGAGCGAAGAGGTGCAAACAAGCAGCAATTGCTGACCTTTTTTTAATGGATGAACAGTCTATATACATAAGAGAAGGCTTATTCATTTTAGGGAAATGAATTTTAAGTTCTCAAGTAATGAATCTAACAGACTTGGCCAGGGCCCTTATGCTGTGAAATCTGAAATCTTATGAGATTCTACCTCTGGCATTGAAGCTTTCATTTCGTGTTAGGTGTTTCAAATATACGGGAGTACCCAGTTGAAGCACTTTCTTGTATGCCAGCATATGTAGTGACATAACGTTTCCTCATTTTTATAAGGTTGATGGCAACGTCAGCACTATCTACTGCCAGAATTTGTGCTTGTTAGCCAAACTCTTCCTGGACCATAAGACTCTTTATTATGATGTGGAACCATTTCTCTTCTACGTGCTGACACAGAACGATGTCAAGGGTTGTCACCTTGTTGGTTACTTTTCCAAGGCAAGTATTTTAATACTTCAGGCTTGGAAGAAGCTTCATAGCTATCTCAGTTTTCATTAAAAGTAATTATGGGGTTGTGTGGAATAATGTCTGCTATTTATGTCTGTTCTTTTGTTTTTTAAAATGCGCTACCTTTTTTTTTTTTTTTTTTGCCCAACAGGAAAAACACTGCCAACAGAAATACAATGTTTCCTGTATAATGATTCTTCCACAGTACCAGCGGAAGGGCTATGGCAGGTTCCTCATTGACTTCAGTAAGGAACTTCCATTTTTTTGCTTTTATACTTTTTTTTCCTTCCATATCTTAAAGAGACGCTTATCTCAGGAAGAGAATATATATCTATTTGCAATTTTAAAAAATCTCGGGAGAGGGATGCTGAAGTTCACAGTCATCTGAACTTAACTTGTTTTCTTAGTTGGAAGGCTTAAATTTCTGAAGAAAAATTGTTTTTTTTCTTGTATCTCATGTGTCCTGTGTAAGCAATTTATGGTGGAAACTACAGGCACATGTCAGTATAGAGTTTTTGCAGAAGCATGCCTTGTGTATGTAGTTATTTATACAGAAAGCAGACCGTAAAACCGCAGTCTGTTGAAACTTGAGCAGCTTAATTAATTGAATGTGTCTTAAGCAAAAAGTAGACATAGGTTTTAATTTAGCTTTAAGAGCAACAGAAATGGCTGTTTTTGAGCAGTGGATGTTCTGTGAATGTTCTCACATTCTTGCAGAAATCCGTATGTTCACTGGAAAACTTGCCACTCTAACTATACCTCTCATTCTGCTGACATAGCCCTCTGTGTGAATGTGCTAATGCTGCTGTTAATGTCCTGAGGAAAAATGCCCTTATCTAATTCTAGTAGAATAGTTTTAGAATATATACACAAGGATTTTTTAAAATCTGTTGTTATCCTGAAAGTGTTGCTGAAACAGAGGAACTCAGTGGAGTGTCTTGAGAAATCAGCGCTTTTTTCTTGCGCTTCTTTAGGCTATCTGCTTTCAAAGCGTGAGGGTCAAGCAGGATCACCAGAGAAGCCCCTGTCAGACCTGGGGCGGCTCTCATATATGGCTTATTGGAAAAGCGTAATATTGGAGTGCCTTTATCATCAACATGACAAGCAGTTAAGCATCAAGAAATTGAGTAAGCTGACTGGAATCTGCCCTCAAGATATCACTTCTACTCTGCATCACCTGCGAATGCTTGACTTCCGTAGTGACCAGTGAGTACAGTAGTTCTGCTGCATTTCCAGGTAGACTCGTATGTATTAGAAGGAAGTTGAATTGTGTCTGGAGGCAAGTTACATCTAATAAGCTTGATTTTATTTAAAAGTCAGTTGTCCATATGTTGTCTGTTGAGATCTATGATGCTTTCTTGTGATGGAAGAATTGTTCAGTGCTAAAGCTATACCAGATTACTAGATGTGGAGCTCTGCAGCTGTGAAACTTCCAAGTAATCTGCATCTTTGAAAGAAAGCAAGCTGGTATCTTGGCCACGTTCTCTTGGAGTCCTTCTGAGTAATCAGTAACCTCTAGAAAGGAGCAAGAGGATCTCTGGGGGAAGTATGTTCCTTTTTCCTGACACTGAGTAGTTGTTTCCTCCTTTTCAGCATTCATCCAAGGTGTCATTAACCTGTTTAGATGATGGGCTAGATCACTGGGATAAATTAGGTGTTTGGATATAGAATAAAGGTAGTTAACTTGGCCAGCGGAGTGAACCAGTGAAGTGAAATTCAGGGAATTACTCTTAATTCAGACAGTTGCTGTTTTGGAGGAGGGATAGTATTCTGTCTTAGCTTGTGTTAAATAGTTCATATTAAACTTGCTTTAGAGCACTTTTATGACACTTTCTACTTTGATACAGGTAGAATGGAATGTAACTTTTTAAAGCAGCCTTTTTTTTGTTGTTTCATTTTGCCTTTTAGCCAAATAGCTTACCTTCTGCCAATTTAACACATAATAAAAGTGATACTCTCCAGCTGAATGTTACCCACGTAAGGATCATGGCTTCACCATTAGCAAGAAGTGGAAAGAATTCAACAGCATTTTCTCAGTTTTAAGATACTTTCCCTAATCTAAGGCCATTGCACATTTGCGGACTGTAGAATTTTTGTGGACCTTCTGACCTCTCTGAAATTACTCACATTGAGATTACATTGATTGAAAGTACCTTATTTTATATCTGTGCCACATGACAACATGTATATTGTGTAGCCTGTTGTTAATCAGTGTTATTACTGTTTAGATTTGTCATCATTCGTCGAGAGAAGCTTATCCAAGAACATATGGCAAAGCTTAGAAATAATGTGCGACCGATAGATGTGGATGCAGAGTGCCTGCGTTGGACACCCGTTATAGTTTCCAACTCTGTTGTCTCTGAGGATGAGGAGGAAGAGACAGAGGATGGGGAAAATGAAGAGCAACAACATCATAAAGATTCAGAGTCCAGTGTAAGAGTGAATCTGTTACTTCTGTTTAGTGGGGGGAAAGGAGTGGCAGTGGGTGCTGTGACAACCTCATACGGGTCAATTCAGTTGTTGTCAGATTCTGAAAGGTTGTCCTTGTTACAGTTCAGTTATTTCTTGCTCAAAAGCTTCCACTGAGTCAAATAGGAAGAGTGAAATCTACTTGTTTTTATTTACATTAGATGGTAAAATCTGTGTCATGGGAGAAGAAAGAACAAGAACCCTATTCACCAACAAAGAATGAAAAAAAGCCTGATGTCATTGCTCCAGTCAATTCTACACGGCCAAACAAGCATGTTTTTTCACTGGACAGTCTTCCAGCAAACAGTCAAACATCACGAAGAGGTCGATGGAACCGCAAGGGCAAAAAACTTCGAGAACCCTTTTGTGAGAAGGAGCCAGTATTGCCCACTGAGGACAAAACAGCCATTCCCAGTGAACAATGCAGCGAATGTGAGGAGAAATCAGTAGCTTCACGAGGCCAGTGCAGTGAATGTGAGGAAAAGTCATCAGCCTTGCAGGAAAGGTGTGAATGTGAGGAGAAGTCTCCAACCCCAAGAGGCCATTATGCTGAAGATGAGGAAAAATCTGTGGCTTCGCAAGTGCAGTATGGCAAAAATGAAAAATCTGCAGTTCCCCACCAGCATTATAGTGAAGGTATGGAAAGGTGGAGAGGACAGTTGAAAAAGAACATGGAGCCACTGAAGAATAGGTTCCCAGAGGACTGTGAGAGATTACCCCACTGCTACAGCGATAGTGATAGGGCACTTCTGAGGTGTTTTAGTGAGAGCAGCGAAGAGGAAGATGATGACCCTGTGAGTCCCCGATCAAGCTCTCCACCTGTTCTTACCAAACCAACATTAAAACGAAAGGTGCGTGCTTTATTTCTTCATGTTGTCTCTGACTATATTAATGCAGCCTGTTTTGTCAGTGCTGGTGTTGTGTTGAGGGTCGATGCAATTCACAAGATAGGTATTAAATGTACAGGTAGCATCTGCTCAGTATTCTAGAACTCTGGAGAGTGCCGTTATCGTAGAGTTAGCGGTCTTCTTTGTTGGATCAGAGGTAATTTTTTTCCCAATTTCTGCCTTGTGCTTTGAACGTTTTCCGGCTTGGTTATTGAAGTTTTATTCAGTCAAAATAAAAATAGATATGCTCCTACTTGTAAAAGAGGCTTTCAAAATACAAATACTATCTAAACAACTGAAATCACAGCATAAAGTCTTTGAAATGATTAACCATAGAGAAGTCAATCCTGTCAACATGAATAAGAAAATACTCATGGGATGCTGCACTGAGAAGTTAAACTCAGCTGTTGATGTTTTTTGTTTTAAGTGTGTTATTTCTACACTCAATAGAATGTCTTCTCCCACCATCTTCTCTCAGAAACCAATTCTTCATCGGAAGAGGAGAGTACGCAAGCGTAAGCACCACAATAGCAGTGTCGTCACTGAAACAATCTCAGAGACCACAGAAGTGCTGGATGAACCATTTGAGGACTCAGACTCTGAACGACCAATGCCCCGATTAGAGCCTACGTTTGAAATTGAGGAGGAGGAAGAGGAAGAAGAGGACGAGGAGGATGAGGAGAATGAACTTTTGTCCAGTGGATACTTTCAGCATTTAGCCCCACAAGACACCCTCAGGAACAGACCCTCTTCTAAGAGGAAGTCCAAAGATGAGGAGGAGTCTGATGACAATAATGGTATGTTTGGTGGTAAGCTTCAGAAGTTTGGTTAGGCACCACTGAAAAGAGCCTTGTTCCATGTTCTCTATTGCCCCTCTTCAGGTGTCTGTGCATATTAAGATCCTCTTGAGCCTTCTGTATTCCCTGTTCTCTCAAACTTTCCTTACAGGACAGAGGCTCCCATCTTTGTCATTTTTGTAGCTATTTGCTGGACTCTCTCCGGTATGTCCTTATCTGTCTTGTATGGGGGAGACCAGAACTGGACACATTTAATATTACTTTTCTCTAAAGAAAGCCCACCATCGTAAAATCTTTTACTTTTTTTTCTTCTTAAAATCGTTAAATCAAGGACAGTACAGATAAAAGTACAGGTTCTTTGCAAAAGAACTAGTAAAAGCTAATCTCCTGTAGTAGATAGGAAGTGTAAAAGAAGAGGAAGAGAAATAGATTCTATGGTTTTTCAAAGACATGGATTTTATTTATTCGGAAAGTTTTGAATGTTAGTGCTTTAACAAATACTATGACAGTAGTGTTTTCCTCTTCCTATCTCATCTCATCTGGCAGATCCTTTCTTTCCTTTACTCACATTCTAAATATTTTTTGATGGATGACTTCAAGAGGTTGTTAAATTTTGAACTCTTATGTTCAAGCTCATTTTTCATACTCCAGAATTTTTTCCAGTATGCTTCTGGTCAGAGGTATTGAAGATAAATACCTGTCAGAATTTCTTGTATGTAGTTTTTAGTGGATATCTAACTTTGAATAAATAGCATTTCAATATAAAGTGAGTCAGTCCTTTGAAGCTTTAAAAAAAAAAAAAAAACCCTTTGTGACTTACCGTGGATGAACTTGTTTGTAAGCAGATTGAGTAACTTCTGGAAACATAGAACATTGGTTCTTCAGATGCATTTTTTGATTACTAGGAGCGCATTTAGTGTTACCTTTGAATTCTTTGCATAACTGTGGATTTCCAGCAGCTCTTTGGAAAATGCCTGGATCTGAAATGATCTGGACTTTCGGGTCCCCTTTGTTTGCTATTTTAAGGGTAAATATTAAAGAAACGGTGTTGCAGCTGACAAGAAAAGAAAGGATTTGGTAAATGAAGTGAAGGATATCTCAGTGGCATACATACTTTCTCAGAGACTATTTGAAGGTCATGTCTAGTAATCAAGTGAGTATGGTTTTCTAGCTCAAAGATTTGGATGATCCTTAAGTATATGAATGGGGAAGAATCTCAAGCAGAGCAGAGACATCTTGTCATCTTTGGTGAATCTACCGCTGCTGTCTTTACTGTTATTCACACTTGATAAGAGTATCAATAAATTGAAATATGTCAAAGAACAGTCATGGGTTGATAAAGGCACTGAAACAAATTTTCTATTACGATAGATTCAAAGAATTCAGTCACCTTGGATTATAAGCAGAGGCAAGAGCAACTTACTACTTTTGTTTACCTATGTGAGAACTGTTAATTGGTAAGAATGATTCTCTGTCCAGCGGATAAAATAAAAACTAACACAAAAGCAGATTAAGAAAATCGAGTGTCTGAAGACCAAAATTCAGATGATAAAGTGTGAATATTGACTAGTGTCAGTGCAAGAGTTTATCAGCAGTTGTATGAAATGCCACTGACTATTGTAATTGACAGGTTCAAAACAGAATTACTTCGGGGGAGGCCTTACAGTGTTTGGTAAATTCATTAAACATTAATTTCTGGTAGTATAGGCTATGAAACTATTATAGTATTTGAAAAGCTACTGAAATGCAAAATTATATTTCATCACATAAAAGTCAGATGAGAGAGGAATTTAGATTCCTTTAAGTGTTTTCTTAGGATAAAAACAGCCAAGTTCATCTGTGTATTTCTGTAGGCATTCAAAAATGTAAGCCATGACAAAGTAAAAATACTTCATTTCTGCAGCAGATGCACAAAATTCAGATCTAAATGGAAACATAACTTTTACTGAACATTGCCTAGTGTTAAATTTGACTTGCTTATTAAAGGCTCAGAGCTTTGACCATGCAAAATCTTGAAAGCGTTGCTCTTCTTTGAAAATGCAATGTGCTTTGCAACCGCTGATGAGCAGACCTTGATCTTTTTTGCTACCCTTCACAATAAATTGCTAAGTTAGATATGTAAAGTTGCTAAATATGATAGAATGCTTGGGAAAGCTTCCATGAATACTCAGAGTAAACAGCGTTTTTCTATTTGTGTTTTTAGATACTCCAACTTTGAAACCGTTATCTATGCTGAGAAAATGTGAAGCAAATGATTCTTCACTTGATCCAGATACTTCTACACCCATGAAAAAGAAGAAGGGATGGCCAAAAGGCAAAAGCCGAAAACCAGTCCATTGGAAGAAAAGACCTGGTCGAAAACCAGGTTATAAACTGAACCGGGATAAAGTGCCACCATCAGTTCAGGGAGAGGGACTTGATCCAGTGGTAGCTAATTCAAAAACAGGGCGTAAGTCCAAAATTTCAGATAAAGAGGAAAGTGTTGAACAAAAAGAAGAGCTGCCTCTTAGTGAGGAAAGGAAAGAGGAAGATGTGAATATGGAAGCAGAAGAGGTAGGAGAGGGAGAAGAGGAAGATGCAGCCAGCAGTGAGGTAAGAGCAGTTTCTCCAGTGGACAGCAGCAGTAGTCCAGTGCCAGAAGTTAAAGAGCCTGAAATAGAAGAGGAAGTAGAGGAGAAACCACAAGTATTAGAAGAGCAAAGGCAATCAGAAGAAGAGCAGCAAGAGCTAGATGAACCTGAGCAAGACCATGAAGACGATGATGAAATTGCAGTAGTGACAAATCAGAACGAAGACCATGATGCTGATGATGAAGATGATGGTCATCTGGAGTCTGTGAAGAAAACAGAATTGGAGGAACAGCCTGTAAGAGAAGTGGTGAAGGAGGAACCTGATGTTCAGGAATGTTTTTTAGAAACAAATATGCCAAGCAGTAGAGAAGATACAAAAGGAAAAGACGAAACAGAGGCAGATTCTGAGGAAGAGCAGGCTTCCAATGAAACATCGGTGGGCTCAGAGCACGTCCCCGGGTCTGAAGATGATCATGAAGAAGATCCAAGTAATAAAGAAGGTTTAATTGAATTAAAAGAAGAGGAAGAGATTCCTCACAGTGAACTAGATCTTGAAACTGTTCAAGCAGTGCAGTCCTTGACACAGGAGGAAAGCAATGAACATGACGTAGCTTACCAGGACTGTGAAGAGACTCTTGCAGCTTGTCAAACTCTGCAGAGTTACACCCAGACTGAGGAGGATCCTCAGATATCAATGGTTGAAGATTGCCAGGCCTCAGAACACAACAGTCCAATATCCTCTGTTCAGTCCCACCCCAGCCAGTCTGTTCGTTCTGTCAGCAGCCCAACTGTGCCTGCTCTGGAGAGCAGTTACACCCAGATAAGCCCTGAACAAGGATCCCTGTCCGCACCCTCTATGCAGAACATGGAGACCAGCCCCATGATGGATGTGCCTTCAGTATCGGACCACTCTCAGCAGGTGGTGGATAGTGGTTTCAGTGACCTTGGCAGCATTGAGAGCACTACAGAGAATTATGAAAACCCTAGCAGCTATGACTCCACTATGGGAGGCAGCATTTGTGGAAATAACTCTTCTCAGAGCAGCTGTTCCTATGGGGGACTGTCATCTTCCAGCAGCCTCACGCAGAACAGTTGTGTTGTCACTCAGCAAATGGCAAATATTGGCAGCAGTTGCAGCATGATGCAGCAAAGCACTGTCCAGCCTGCAGCAAACTGTAATATCAAGTCACCTCAGAGCTGTGTCATAGAAAGACCTCCAAGTAACCAGCAACCAGCAGCGCAGCCACAACAGCAGCAGCCTCAGTCACAGCAGCCACAGCCCCCACCTCCGCCCCAGCAGCAACCTCCACTGTCCCAGTGTAGTATGAACAACAGCTTCACCCCAGCACCTATGATCATGGAAATACCTGAATCAGGAACCACTGGTAACATAAGTATCTATGAGAGGATTCCAGGGGATTTTGGGGCTGGGAGCTATTCACAACCATCAGCCACATTCAGTTTAGCCAAGTTGCAGCAGCTGACAAACACCATTATGGACCCTCATGCCATGCCTTATAGCCATTCTCCTGCTGTGACTTCCTATGCAACCAGTGTTTCTCTGTCCAACACAGGATTGGCTCAGCTAGCTCCCTCTCATCCGTTAGCAGGCACACCACAAGCACAAGCCACCATGACACCCCCACCAAACTTGGCATCCACCACCATGAACCTCACGTCACCTCTGCTTCAGTGTAATATGTCTGCTACCAATATTGGCATTCCACATACACAGAGGTTGCAGGGGCAAATGCCAGTCAAGGGGCATATTTCCATTCGCTCTAAATCAGCACCCCTGCCCTCTGCAACTGCACACCAGCAGCAACTGTATGGCCGCAGCCCACCTGCCGTTGCCATGCAGGCTGGCCCTCGTACGTTGGCTGTTCAACGAGGTATGAACATGGGGGTCAACCTAATGCCAACCACCCCATACAATGTTAATTCCATGAATATGAACACCCTTAATGCCATGAACAGCTACAGAATGACACAACCCATGATGAACAGCAGTTACCATAGTAACCCTGCCTACATGAACCAGACAGCACAGTATCCTATGCAGATGCAGATGGGAATGATGGGGAGCCAGGCCTATACCCAGCAGCCTATGCAGCCAAATCCTCATGGAAATATGATGTACACTGGCCCCTCCCATCACAGCTACATGAATGCTGCTGGGGTGCCCAAGCAGTCTCTCAATGGACCGTACATGAGAAGATGAGCAAGATGAGCTTGCATCCAAAAAACTTAAATATATAAATAAAGGAACCTTTTATACTGACGAACCAGAGAAAACGGACCTTTTTCCAGTTAAAATATTGCTGTAGATTTAGAGGGATTTTCTTTGGTTTATTTTATTTTTTAGAAAGCTTGGTGGTTTTTGTTGTTGTTGTTGGTTTTCTGTTTTTTTTTTGTTTTTTTTTTTGTGGTTTTCTGGGGGGGGTGGGGTGGGAGAGGGAAAGAGGGGTTGTTTTCTTCACAATCCTGAAACATTTTACAGCTGAAATCATTTACAGATGTTTTTTAGAGGGAAAACATGCACAAAATGTTTTCATAATTTAAGAAGAGCCTTACTTTGCTGACCATGTGGACAGAATATGTGTAATGGTGAAATCATCTTTAAATTTTTTTTTTCAAATGTATGTCCTTCTCCCTCCCCTGTGTCCCTCCGTATGCATTTTTTAGCGCTGCAGTAATGTAAAATGTCTGACATCTCAAGGAGTAACAACCCGTCCCTCCAAACCCCACTTAGAATTTTCTACTTCTAGCAGGAGGCACTTACTGGGAGAAGTGGAAGGGGACACAGAGGATAAATGAAGCTCTTTATTTCTGCAAGTCGGGAAGAACCATTTATCTTTTAACTTTTCCTGACTCTCACCTTCAGTAAAATTTGGAGACACATGTAAACAAACTATTCACATTGGTGTTTTTGTAGATGAGTTAATTGAAATTGTATGTTTCATTCTGAAAGTATAATGTACTTTTAAAATGATCCCATTTACAACCCAGGCATGCACGTCTGCACGTGCACATGTTGTCACTCTGAACTACTGGAAGCATCTATGAGCTGTTTGTAGCCATCATGCAGTCATGAGGAGGATAGGATGATTATTGGACAGAAAAAATGGTTGCAGGCTCTTCTGGTGAACTGCAAGTCAACCACAACTCTGAGATCCCAAACTCTGCTTTAGTGTGTACTTGGAAATGCTGAGGGTCTTGTTCTGAGCCTTTGAGCAGGCTGAGCTCAAAAGCATCTGTTTCCAGTGATCTGCCTCTTAGTGTCTATACTTCCATTATCTTGCAAGATAAAGTGTATATTTTAAGTGACTCGGTGAGAACCTTGTGGTGTCCTTGTCACTCTTCCATTCCTGGTACGGCGTAGGCAGTTGCTGAATGTGCCGCTGTTAGGGGGGCATCAGTTATGTTGAACGTTTCCCTGATTCTTCCACTGTTCGAGACTATTTTGTCAGAATAGCCACACTTTTGATCTAGTGTGGGAAGCGAAGGGAGTCAGCCTGTTTTACAGGAGTGAAACAGTCCAAACACCACAGTAGGATGCAGGTGGCGGGATTTTGCTGTTTATTACTGCATAATCCAGTTTGTGTTCTTTTTTGGCTATACCGCTCTGTGATAGACACAGCACCTGCTGGCATGTCACCCAGTTCAAAAAAGGGACACCCCTTAATGTAGAGCTCTTTTTTTATTGTATATGAAGTAGAAATACAGACACATTAATAAGACTAATTTCTTTTTTTTCTTTAAAAAAAAAAACCAAAAGAATCTACAAGTTGGGTTTTTCATATGCACTAAAATGGACTTTCTTCCAATAACTGCTAACCATAAAAGGCAGAATTCAAAGGACTTCCTTTTTTTTTTCCTGTTTAGTTTTGAGCATGTACAAGGCTATGTAGGACTCCATTTCTCTGTATATACTATTCCAGTTCCAAATAACCCACGTAGGAAGCACACTGTGCTGCCCTCTCCTTCCTAGATCTTCAGCTGTGTCACTGCTTCCTGGTTGCTGGGGTGGGTGGTGGGGTGGAAGGGGTCTGAGACAGGAGGAGAAGCTGTTGAGATGAGGGCCATGAATTTAGTTTGTTTGCTGTTATGTTTGGTTTGGTTTTGTATTTTTTTTTAATCAATTGGGCAGCTCCCTTTTCCACAAGCCTTTGTGACTGTAGAACTATTGTAGAAAAAGAAGTTCTTTTCTATATATAAAAAGAAATTATCCAACGCAGTAATATTGGTACCTACCATTTTTTCACTTCTGTTTAAAAAGAAAATAAATAAATGTATTTTTAGCAAGATAACTTGGGTAATCTTCTAAAAGAAATTAAAAAAAATCTCACTGTTAGTGACTTTGATGCCTTTTAAAATAAGAGCTTTTTCATTTCATTCCATCTTCAAAATTTTTTATCTTTGTTGTAGAATATTAAAAACTATTTTAAGAAAGAAAAAAATTCTCTTTAAAGAGATCTCTAGAGTGTGTGAATAGGAGCTCCAGATGCCTCTAAAAGCCGCATGTACAAATGAAGCTGAGTTTATTCCTGTCTGTTTATATTTGCTTTTCCTGTTTTGTAATCTCTTTGTACTTCGTTCATGGTGACTTGTAAGCTAAGGGGAAGGGGTGCCTAGATGCCTTTGTATTTCTCCATGTCATATGCTCCTGGCTGGATGGTCTCCCTTCCTCTACTTGTATGTAATATCACTTTTTTTTCCCCTTTCTAGCAAGTACTTTCAAAAGAACTCTGTACATTTTAACATAAAAAATAAATTATGTTGAGCCATTTTGGATGTCTGTTGTGCACGTGGATTTTTTTCTTCCATTTCAGCGCTGAGCTCTGTTACTGATCTTTGTCCTGGGAACGTGGTTCCTTGTTTATCCTTTGTTCCTCTCTGCGAGGGCTGCCTGAAGCTTAAGCTACGTGCAGTAGCTGTGTTTTGTCAATTGTTCGTACCGTGGCCGTGAGAGCTTTGCCTCATGCGTGCCGAGAGCTGCGGTGCGCGACTTCAGCCCCGGCACCGCTGGGCTCTTCGCGCGCAGCCCCGTGCCAGCGCCAGGCGGCAGCAGAGCTCCGCGCCGTTCCAGCCCGCGGCCTTCCTGCAGCCGCGCTGTCACACGTCTGCCTCCAGACGGGCCGCTGCGTCCTGGTAAAAAGCGAAAAGCACCCTGAGAACCAGTAAATTCCTTTTGAATGAACATTCGGGCACACGCTTTGCTGTCCCCAGGCCTCACGGAGGCGAAACGTGTCTTTCTGCTAGCAATGCTACATTGTCCTTCAGGCTGACACATCTCTCCTCGGCCACACACCCAAGTTTGCAGGTCTGGCTGTGTGAGGACAGACAGAAGTCATTGCACGTGATGCTCAGGGCGCTCTGCTCAGTTAGTTCTATGCACACAACGAGTCCACTTTCATTTACCTCCAATTTTCAGAAACATCTCTCCTTTTTTTTATGCAATGCAAGTTTTGAAAATAAAATACTAATCGAGAACAGTTGTATGTTCTCCAGTACTTCAGAACAGCTTTGATTTCTGCAATTTATGTGCTGAGTGATTAGATGAAAACATCATTCTGTTGCCTTAGATAAATCCAGAATTCAGAATGGTCATGGCAAATCACTGCTGTGAAAGGAAATTGTGCATTTCTCCTCTAGTGAGGTCCTTCAACGATAAACTGGTGAGTAGGACAAATCTAAGCCTTCATCTAATGCCCCGGTACAAAATTATGGTTACACATGCTGTTTTGAAATGCACTTCAAATCTTTGTTGGAGATCTTTGCAACACTTTGACAACGCTTAAGTTGCCAAGCTTAGCGTGGGTAGGGTCAGCACTAATGATAATTAAAATTGGCGTGCTTCTCAGCTCTTAAGGGAATTGAAACTGTTCTAAAAAAAAAAAAAAAATCTAAACAGGAATGTGATGTTCATAACTTTGTCTCTAGCTTTTAGGCCAAGGAGCAAAAATAAGTGCTCATGGAAATCCATAAACAAGATCACAGAAATGACAGAAATGTGATTTCCCAGCATTGATGAGCTGCTGAAGAATGGTTTATAAAAAACATTACTTGCTCAAATGGGCCTCATTGTAAATAACCCCTGTTTGTTGGTGTGAGATTTTCTTATTTTTTTATTTTTTTAAGAAAAAGAAAAAGTGAAACACTGTGTGGGTTGATTTGATGATAGCCACATTTGGGAGTCATAAACAAAGAGATCTCTCTTTCAATATCTTGTCGAAATCCTACTGTCAGTGAAGGACTAAAGAAGTGAGTGAGTGTTTTGGTTTGGTTTTGGAGAGTTGCCATGCTAAAATAGGATTTAAATCAGGCAGTACAAGAACCATCAGCGTCTTACACCATGGTGTGAGCAGCTGCTGCTGCATGCTCTGCACTGCCACTGCCAGGTATCGTGCTGTGAACATAGAACAGTTCCATTCAGCAGTGACAGATTTGCTCCAAATTAGCTGTTACGTGGACCAAAATGTCTGTTACCAACACACAGCATGCAGGGCTGCATATGTTGAGTGCAACACACAGCAACATACAAGCTTCAGCCTTGAAGATTTCAAGGATTTCAAAAAGGTGAAATGAAAGGCTTTGAGAGCTCATCAGTGAGATAGCTAAAAAAAAGCTAAAAAGAACAACCATTTAAAATAAGTTCCCAACTGAGTGAGAGAGAGCTGTGCTGAGATCCTCTCTCTGCAGCGATAGGGAATGCAGATGGACTGAAGAAGGCTTGGTTTACAGCAGCTGAGGTGTGGCCCGCAGCATCCTTCATCTTCACAGCTTGTCAACCAGAAGAGTTTGGCTAAAAATAGCTACCTGAAATTGGAATTTGAATGCAAAATCCTGTTGCCCCTAATACAAAGAACCTCAGCAATTTCCACAAACTCTTCTTCACTCAGAGCAGAGCAGGACTCCAGCTACGCTTCATTCCTGGAAACACCTCGCACGCCAACAGGACTTTGTTTCTGTTCTTCCTTCACATGAGGTTCTGTTCTGCAGGACATCTCTGTGTGTTGAATTGGCACATAGTGGCCTTGTTCATTTGTGCAATCATTTTCCTAAGGGTTCTCCTTGCTTTCCCTTGCCAAGCCCTTTATTCTGTGAGGTCTTTGGAACAGGGACTCTGTTGTTGATGATTGCCATTTGTCTGGCATGGTAGAAACCCAATCTGTTACCAAAGTACCGGAGATATTGTATAGATGCTCCATTTTCGAGGAAAAAGCGTTAAATATGGTGCCTAACCCTAACCCAAAATCAACTGTCCATGATCATTTTTTGCATCCTGGTGTAGGCAAGACTGTGGTTACTTTAAGACTGTCATTGTCTCCTGTTGGTTTGTATGAGAGACCATGCTGTTGAAATCAAGCAGAACTTGGTCCTCAGCAAGCACTCAGACCTGCCCAGGCACATACAGCAAGAGGTCAGCAGGTGATGGTAGAAGCTCTGGGGACAAAGGAAAACTGAAAACTTTAGAGGCCATCACAGATGCCCTTGGTGACCTCTCTGTGCTTCCAACTGTAAGACAGACACTTCAGTGTGTTAGGAAACATGACTACTGTCCTCAGGAACCTTTGTCACAAATCCTGTGCAGGGCTGGATGAGTCCAAGCAGCAAATGATAGTGCAAGGAGGCAGAAAGGGAGAGATGATGTTGTGAGAAAGCACTGTTCGGAGGCTCCGACACTGAGTGGAAAGAGTATATATAGATTGAGTATGTATAGATTTTTAGTTAATTTAAATATGGTGCCTCTGATCATTGTAGCTGTGCACATGGCATCTCCTGTCTATGGAGCCTTGCGCTGTGTGGTTTCTATTTAATTTTGTAATTTTTTTTGTATGCTTATTCACAAGACGTATAAAGATGTGTAGCTGTATTGGAACCTGAGAGTTGTGTTTCTCCAGATGAGTACAGGTTAAAGAACTAAAGCTGCTCTTGGAAAAGACTTGTAAAATTTGATGATTTCCTGTTCTCAGATTTTATTAGGACCCCATAAACCTTTTCCGTATTCTCACCCATCACATTCTGAAAAAAACTAAGATACATAGACCCGTTTTCTGTTGTTTGGACCCTTCTTGGTCTGTGGGTGAAGCAAGAGAATTGGAAGGACTTCAAATGGAAAAGAAATGCAGGAAAACTTAGCTGGAAAAGTAACCTACATTGTCTACCGTTAATTCTGCATTTCTCAGTGTCCCATCACTCTAAATAACCTGTAAGTGACTGTCAAGTAGTTGCTAAGGAATTGACATTAAATCCTACTTCCCCATCTTTTGACACAAAAGGGACCTTTCTGCCTAAAATAGGATGAGCTATGCCAGAAACCTGCAGCATGTGTTGGGCTGCAGCCTGGGCAAAAAATGCTCTCAGTGCTCTGCCCATAAGTTTGCAGATGGGTGATATTTTGGGGCAGAGGAAGAGTAGCACAAGAATTGAGCTGATAAAGGTGCCGACCCCAGTTTGATCCCAGTCCCCTCCTGCACTGCTGCAATCTGCAGGAACCAAAATTACATCTCTGGGCTAGACCCCTGACTTTCAGCCTGTGGTTGATTGTGCTTTGGGAGGGCAGCTGCAGGTGAAATGGACAGACATGGATGGAGAAGGGGTGACTGTCCCCAGGTTCCATGACCAGGGATTCTCTGGTGATGCCTGTGTGGGGCAGGAGCTGGGGTCTCTTGTTTTATCTTCTACGGCTGTGTAGTTAAGGAGCAAAATGAGCCCCTGGTTTCTGTCTCTCATTCACAGCCAAGATCCCTCCCCTCCCATCACTGTTCACTCAGTGAAGAGATGTGAGCAGAAAAGGATGCTGTTAAGCTGCACTTCGCTCCAACATTTGGCACAGCCTTTGCAGTATTCACTGTTTTCTGAGCAGGGATGCTGCCTGCCTTCTAAGCAACACAGCGATCGCCTACTGCTCCCCCTGAAAGGAGCTGGAATCACAACCAGCCGCATCACCCGCTGCACAGAGAGTGACTGGGGAAATCGGAGAGACGGGAATATGTGCCTGCCTCAGCAGCACTGCAGTGGTAGAGCCACCGACTGACATGCAGGTTACTGCTTTCAATGCACTGCTACAGGGAGAACAGAAGTCGAGATGAAATGCACTGGCCTCCTTTTTCTCCGCTTCTCTGCTGTCATCATGCATTAATTGCTGAGAGTTATTCTCCTTCCTGTGGCTAGCTGCCTGCATCTCTTTTCATACTGCAGGAGAGGCAGTGAGGGAGCGAGCGCAGAACAGCCTGGTGCCCTGTCCCATCAGGAGGGTTCTGCATGATGTGCCAGTGCAGTCAGGGGCTGCTGCAATGGTGCACAGAACCTCTGGAACAGCTGGATTTGGGATTATTAATGCTTTATAAAGGTGTTCTGGACTCCATCTAGCAATTAGCTGGAGACGCCGTCTGTCCTTTGGGGCTTGTTGTCTGCTTTCTATCTTCCTCTCATTACTGGTTTCACATCCATCTGGGTCGACAGCATTTGAGCTGGAAAGGGACCTTCCTGGCCAGGAACAGGAGTGAGCTGTGAGGAAAGTGCCTCTGTGAGCTCTGGAGCAGCTGCAATCTGACCAGCCATGGCTCAAGCAGCAAAGCAGCTGAAGAAAATCAAAGATATTGAGGCTCAGGCTCTACAGGAGCAGAAAGAGAAGGAAGAATCCGATCGTAAGCGCAGGAACCGCTCTCGGGACCGGAAGAAAAAGGTCAGTGATGCTGGGGTGAGCAGCCCTACATTCAGATGCCGGTGCTTGTGGCAGTGGGTGCTGTTTGCTTTTGGAGGGGGGAGATGACGAGGGGCACTCTGTTCCCAGTACAAATCCATGTGCTCTCTGCACAAGGAACAGTCTCTACCAAACAGAAGACAACTTTTGGGGCCCGGAGACTGTTGTTTATGTAGGCGTACCTACATAAACAGTGTAGGGATGGGGGTAGGAAAAAAGGAGGGTGAAGGGAGAGAGGAAGCAAAGGGTTTGTCTAGGCATCAAAGTCTCACTCAGCCCATTTCCAAGTCCTTTCATCATATGCCAGTAATGGATTTGATCTCTGGGATAAATTTTCTGACTTTCAGCTTCATTCAGTCTCCCAGAGTTGCAAAGGAGCAGGCGACATGTACCCTTTTTCCCAGTGAAGATTGTTTCTTATATTCTCTCTGTGCCCTGCTTCTGCCAGAACACTGCACCCAGGGTACAGTGACAGCAGGCCACCAGGGGAGAAGGAGCAGTTTTGTGCAGGGGGCAAGAGCTCTGCTGCTGCATAGGACAGGCGGTGTTGGTGGGGGGGATGTCGATCATCACTCCCAGCAAAGGCATTGCACTCACTGGCAACAGGCACACAGGGGACCAGGAGCAAGAAGAGGTGCCTTTCCCCTCTGCCGACACCAAGACGCTGGAGCCTTGGCTTTGCCAGCTGTACTGAGCTGTAGCTCCTCTCTGGAAAGTCACTGTCCATTTTTTCTTGCTCCTTGCTTCCGCAGGAGCAGGTGTGTGGCTAAGATTGCTTTGCCACCCCTTGAAGATCTCTTGTTCTACTCACAACAGGGCCTGATGTCTGTACTATACACCAATGCGGAGAAGCAATGAGGAATGAGGTGACACCAAGGGTAATCCAGGGTATGTGTGAGAGGAGGTTGCAATACAGAGATGTCTTAGGGGGCTTCTCCTCAGTATTTAGCAAAAGAGTTGGAGACTTCTGTGTGTCCCCTGTGAGCAAGAGGCTTACAGCAGACCTCTGTTGCTCAGAATGTGTCAGTGGCTGCTTCCACAGAGCCCTGAGAGATGTCCTGCTGACGGAGCAGGGCAGGCACTGCTGAGCAGCCCTCAGAGCTTTATTTTTGCTGCCCTACTGCCAGACAGCTGCCCATTTAGGCAGTCTGGGCTAGTCCTGGTCACTGGAATCCCACTTTCATTCATTCCTGTTTGGGGTGAAGGCTCACCCCTTGCGGCTTTGAGAAAACCATCCTATTCCCTTCTGCCCCTCACCATAAATCACAGCGTCAGTGTCTCTCAGTGATGGACTAGGAAATCCAAAGATCTCAGTAAAGTGTCTGGGCTTCCTCAGGTGGAAAGGACCAGAGGGGCACCTTCTTGCCAGCTCCTTCTGAGAGACTTGAGATACACTTGCTGCCAAGAGAGTGACATAAGCAACAGAGATGGAGAAACTCCCCTAAATAAACCCAGGGGCTCTGATTCCCTGAGATGAAACAGATCTTGCAGTCGTAAGCACTGCAGTGCACTATTCAGGATTGTGACAGCATGGGGGGCAAGGTACAAGGTCTTCTTGGAGAATTCAGGATTCTGGCACACTGCAGAGCACCTGAGGTTCAGCTTTCCCTTCCCAAGCATTATGCCCAGGGAACAGCCTTTGGGAATGGAGGCTGGGCTGCCTCACAGCTCAGCCTATAGCCAGGGCAGGCAGAGCCCCTGCTTGCCCTCCGTTTCTTCTGGGACAAAAGCTGGGGTGAGGGATGCTTCCACATGGGTCCGAGCACTGGGCTGTCTGACCAGGGCAGCCCAGGAGGGTTCTGTGTTTGCAGAGAGCAGTGAATTTGGAGAGAGCAGCAGACACATTCATCACAGATATAAAGTCTGTAGACAGCAGCTTGGAGCTGGGTATGGGGCCTTTCAGCTACCACACTGGCAAGTCAAACATTGCTTTCTTCAGTGATAACTGCTTACTGCGTGCAGGCTCACAGCTTTTCCTTGCGGGGCCTTTTACTCTTCTACAGAGCAGCTTGTCTCTTACGCTATCAGAAAGCAGTAAAGGAGTTCTGTTGTGAACCAGGAGATTTTTTTTTCCTTTTTATAGGAAAAGTCCTCTACTCCTATCCCTTGCTTCCCACCGCCTGAGTGTCTGCAGTGGTGGCAGTTTATTGTACAAGTCTCTGTTGGCACCACAACAAGGGCTACTAGAACATGTTGGAGTTCCTCATTCTGTTTTGCAGCAGCAGCTGTGGGGGTCTCTGAGTTAGCTCGGGTGCCTGGCTGGTGCCTTGAGAGTCTGCATGCAGGCAGCTTACTATATGTCCATACACAAGGCCTCTCTATCAAAATACTCTCACACTGTCCATCAGTGTGAACTGAAAACATTGTTGTGTCACTGGATCCTTCTTTTTCTCCACATGTGCCAGTTGGTTGTCTCTTGCTTTATATGCAAACACAGGCTCCTGTGGGCAGAAACTGTTTGCTCTGTGTTTGCATAGTGCAGCATGCCTGTGTCTTGATCTATGTCTGAGTCCACCATGCACTGCTGCAATTCACTTTATTGGTGTCAATAGCAGAGGGGCAACCTGTCATCCAAAGAGGTGCTAAAAAAGCAGTGGAGATAGCCAGAGGAAGGAGATGATAGTCACAGAACAAGTTTCTTCTAATCCCATGCAAGCTGATGCTAACTGTGTCTTGGGGCATAAGTGGATTGCATTCTGCAGGAGCTCCAGCCATTTTTGTGTTTTTATGTACGTTTTGTGTTCTGTGATACATCCTCTCAGTACGTTCAGAGTAAGTTTTGCTTGAGCTCTAGAGAACAGAGGCGGGTGCCTGTACTTCTGCCTCTACTTGCTACTTTTTTTGTTTTGAACAAGGAGAAACAAACCACTCATTTTCTCTTTTCACTGCTGTCTATTTCCTTTGGCTTACAATTGTGCAAGTCTAAGACAGTCTCTCAGTATGAATTTGTACAGCATCTCACACAATACAATGCTGAATGCTAGAGGAAAATTTTTCCGAATAAGAAACTTTCTGCATAAAACTTCTGGCTGTTTTTCTATTTGCCCATTTCTGGAAAACAAAACAGACTAGTTTGAAGGCACATGTCTCTCCACTTATCAGATAGCACTTGTGCTTGTTGCAGTGTTTCTGCTACATGCTGCAGCAGGAAATACCTCAGTGCTCATTATCTTATACTCAAATACATCACAGAAGGAGTCAGAAGAAACTCCACTGGTATCTTCTGCCTGAAACTTGAGGCTGCTGTGTGGTGGAAGAGAGGAGGGGCTTGGAGTATCAGGGCAACAATAGCCTTTGAGAGCCAAGGAAGCCAGAGCTTTTACCACTCTGAATGTAACTGGGGTAGCGTGTAGACAAAGAATCAGAGTGTGTTTCTAGGAATGGGCTCACTCATTAGCCAACTAGCTATTTTCTAGGCTTAGAAAAGTACTTTGAAAATCACAGCGCCATCTTGAATCTTTCTGTGTGTTGTGTATGTGCTAGGTTCAAGACTGCAGTGCAAGGACGAATCTTTTCTGCTATAAATGTCCAGGGTGTAAAGCTGGGAAACTGTTTTGTATACACAGCCATGGGTAGACTGGGGCAAAACTGAGCTCCTTTAAGGTGATCCAGTGCACTGACGGATGGCACAGTGGTGGAGGATTTACATCCTCTCCTCTGTCTGCCCAGTGTGCCAACAAGGAATTGATTTGTGTGACAAGAAGGTAACCGTGACCCTCTGAGCTCTGTCAAGGTTGTTGGGGAAGTAAGTCCTGTCAGGATCTGGGGAGGATTACGTCAGGTGTTACCTGCACTGTGAGGAGATTCAGACTTTGTAGAAGCTTAATAAATATTTAGTTTGTGTTTTAGGCTGGGTTGGGAAGTATGGGGGCTGCGTGATGACAGCTTCCTCTGATGCTGTTTATCTGACCTGCCACTGGAGTGCTGTGCAGACGGAAAAGCTGTTAGGATTAGAGAAAGCATCAGTGCTGTACTGGGCTTCTCTGCCAGTGGATCTGTGAGCGCAGCCACTGAGGTTTCCCCTCCGACTCTCTCTGTGTCTCTGTTTCTTTCTGGTATGGAGTCAGCAGGAAGAGGAGACCATTTCAAACTTACTTTTGACTAAACTGTGTCCAATTTCACTTGCTGCTACTCACAATCACCCCCTAGCATTTCTTCCATTAGGTGGTAATTCAGTGTACCCTTGTTATAATGGGAGCATCTGTCCTCCTAGCATTTGGATTTCTTTCCAGTGATGACATTAAGTATGGGGGAGGGATGGCAGAGGACAGGGCGTGGCATATTTATGTGCAGAAAGCAAAATGGCAATGCAGAAATTAGACTTCTCTCCATGCTCCTTCACAGCAGAGAGATTACAGGAGCTTGTGGCTGAGCACGTGATGTTGCAATGGGCACAGCCCAAGAGATCTTTCAGATGGCCCAGTTAGAAAAATCAGAACACCTATTCAGCAGCAGTTCCTCTCTGGTGTTTACCTTTTACTTCTCTCGCTGTCCACCTTGGCCTGTGGTAGATGTGTTGCCCGGATAGCCTGGTCTCTCAGGTAAAGGGAGCTAATGTATAATGGACCATGATTGATTGCTTTCCCAGTGAGCAATTGTGCACAAAAACTCAAGTCAGTTGTAAGTGAAGAACACCGTGTACACTGCTGAGCTAGCAAGGCATTTCAGAGCCTGAGCATCTGTCCTTTCCTGACATTTCCAGACAAGGAACTGCAGCGCCAGTGATGGGAGGGGGAGTGGCTGGCGCGTAAAACATGAGCTGAATATAGGCATCTGGAAGGAAATGATGGGAGGTAGGAGCAGCCCCTGCTGCTGCAGGCACGCATCAGCGGGGGGAGGAGACACACAGATAAAGCTGGTGCCATTCCACACTGCTGCTCTGCAGGTTCTTAAATTATTCAGGTGATAATGGTATCCATATATGCTTGGCAAACCCTCCAGATATCAAGATATTGGGACAACGCAAGCAACATTTTAAACCTTGCAGCATTCCAAAATCGATTTCTGGAAAAAAGTCTTTTAGCTGTGCCCTGTCCTCCATACCTGGTCCCCTGTGCAGTGTGGAGCACCCCAACTGTCTGCCCAAGCAGAGCAATTCCTATCTGCAGGGAGTGAGGCCAAGGGCAGTGCCCTCTGTGACAGACCTGAGCTTGGCAGCACGTGCAGCTCGCTTTGTTCGTGATAAGAAGCTGCTTCTATTGTGCTGCAGCTGAGGTACAGCAGGCTAGATTTGAGCTCAAAGGAAAGCAGCTTTACAGAGAGCTAAAATTAGAAGTTTGGTCTGAATTATGCTAATTCATTTTAATTGTCTAAGTATGTCAATGTTCTTCAGAAACGTACAGTCTCTTTGCTGGTCTGGGAAGATGCAGCATCACTGGAGGCGTGATGAAAGGATGGGTCAAGGATTGCAGAGATTTCTGAGTTCTCTGCCCTACTTATATCTCTGTAGCAACCGTCACCTCCAGCTCTCAGAATGCCACGAGGGTGGGTTCAGAAAACATTAGCCCTGGACTGGATAGTCTCGTTCAAATCTGAGGTATGCAGAGGGCATCCTCCTGGTCACGGGGAGGTTTCTGACATCTCTCTATAAAGGGACAGTTCTTCACAGCAGAAGTATCTGAAAATTCACATTTCCTTTCACAGATGAACTGTGTCATGTTTTGAGCCACAATGCTGCAAACAGCAGCAAAATCCAAGCTCCCTTCCTATTTGCAAACCAAATTTTGCTGAGTGGCTGAAACATTAAGCTGGAGTTTTACAATTCTGCGTGGGGCTGCAAATATAGGGGACTGTGTTCAATCTAGGACTTCAGAATGTTGCAGTGAAAAATCTACAGTAGAAACAAAGTAGCAGGTACTCACCAAAGTGTCTTGGGGAGGCAGGAGGAGAGAATGCAGCAGCAGGAGAGCGTTCAGAAAACAGATGAGGCCTCTATATTTATACAGTGATGCGGGAAGAGGGAGAGAGTGTGTGTATGTGTGTCTGTCTGTCTGTCTGTATGTCTGTCTGTTCAGGTCACTGAGAAGCCTCTTAAGTAAAAACATACTGCAGAAAGGCACCAAGTAGAAGTGATGACTACAGTCCTTTACAGTAGTGTGGTAACAGGACTTTTCAGGTACTGCAGGGTGTGCTCATGTGAGTATGTTGGACCTCTGCTATGAGAAATGCAGAGAACAGAGTGCTTAAAGTCTTTGCAGAGTATAAACTATGTTAGATCTTCAGCTCATCCGATGGCCACTGCAAGGGAATAATAAACACATTTCTACCTTTTTACAGTGATGTTTGTTCTGAAAACAAAAGGTTCTAAGTAATCTACAGGAAAACCTTTGTGTGTTCAGAGTCCATTTAGTTCTGTCCTGGTGCCATGCCTGGAAGGGGAGCACTGTGTCTTTCCCAGGACTTGCTCATTACAGCACAAAGCAAAGAATAAGATAAATCCTATGAGGAGTGCTGCTTGGTGGATGAGACAGACAGGTGTGGGGTGAGCTGAGGACAGTTTCAGCTTTGACAGTGCATTTCCTACTTGCACTGAGCATCTCTGGACAGAAACTGGACGGGAACTGCCCCTGTTTGTGGATGGTCCCCACACAGGGTCTCTGAGCCTTGGGTGAGTGTGGTGGGAAGTGCTGTACTGGGTTTTCCAAGCATTTGACCCTTCCATCTTCAAACACACTGCGATTAAATTCAATGTCTTCTGTCCCCAGCTTCAGGCACTGCCTCTCATGCCAAGCCCTAACATGCTCACATTGCTCTGCTTGGAGAGAACTGCTCTGCTGAGCAGTAGGTGCTATTCCACAGCCCAGCTCTGCATTGTTAGTTAAAGTGTAGTTGCTCTGAATGGTACTCGGAAACTTCAGAATCTCTTATGCAAGAAGAACAGGGCTGTTTTGGGCTGTACCTTTCTCTCACTGTCAGAGCTTTAGGCAGAGATCATATGCCAACTAAGCTTGCTCTTCCAGTCTTCTGAATGGGGAGGGGAGAGTGTGAAATGTGTCCTCATTTGGTCTGCCTGGGAATCAGCTCTACTTTGTAGACAACTGGTGTGACTTTTACTGGGTGCTGTAATTATATGCATGCCTCTTCCATTTCTAGATTCTTACTCTGATATTTGAATCAATGTTTTGCTGTACATTATTTCCATGGCTTTGGTTATAGGAGTAAAAAGCATGTTCTTAAATAAGGTGCTGAACTTCAGTAATTCCATTCCCTTACCTTGCAAGTCTCTGCATGGATCTCCTTTTCAGCTGCTTCTCTCCACTCCTAATTTGCCTCGTGGAGGATGAAAGAACTCAGGCTGGTGATGAGCTTGAGGAGTGGTGGTGTGGGGATGGGAAATGTGCTGGAGAGCTCTCAGTAAGGGAAAGCTTACCTAATTGGCTTGTGATGCTGTACTTGCTTTCCCTTTAGTGGGGACAGTTATGGTTCTGCTTCTCATCTTAAATGCTGAAATAGAAAATAAATCTGCGGGCCAGTGTCTTTCACATGGCTATATTTCAGCTCTTGGGCAAGAGATGCCTTCATGGGGTCTATATGTGGCCTGCAGGCTATGATTTTCTAATCTCTTCCCTTCTTCAGCTCTTTTCCTGGCAGGATTAGCTCAGCTCACATGATTTGGTTGAAACAAAAATTGCTCACTGAAGCATGGTGTGGCAGCTCTCTTCACACACAGTTTGGCCATGCATTGATGCACAATAACGTGTTCCTGTTAAAAAACAATGTGATGGCCAGCAGGCTGACTGCTATATGCATATAGTAGGAAAAATGCTTCCTGTCAAGCCTGCTGAAGTGCTAAGATTGCAGTAAAAGGAGCTACAGTATCACAAGACAAAAGTATAAAATATCTGCTAGCCATCAGTACTGTATCAGCACAACTCCTTCTCATAACGTGTTGAAATCATCCCCGTCAACAGGGAGAAATGCATCTCAGACCAGCCAGCAAGTACTGGGAGGACACACAGAGCAAACTGACTCAGAGGCTCTGTCCACAACTGCAGTAGTGAAGCATTTCCTTTACAGAGCTGGGAGATCAAGTCTGCATTGGAAAAGGGCATTGCATGTTGGGTGTTGTAGTCTGCAGACTTCCTCCCTAAAGAAATGGTGTGTTTTTACTCATTTTGCTGCGAATAAATGCAACGTTATACACAGAAAACAAAGGAAGGTGCCCAGTAATATTACATGACCCTTTAGTTTGTTCTTGACAGAAAGAATCTATTGCAACCTATTGGGATAAAGAAAGATGCTCAGCAGATGAGAAGGCTCAGGATTGCCTTTGTAGTTCTTGTGAGACTTCAAAAAAAATAAGAAAGAAAATAATGTGCTTTTTGTACTCTTTCTGGAGCTGCAACCACTACAGTTAGATCCCACTCCGCTAGCTGTCTGCTCTGTACTGCCACCTGCTGAGCTCTGCCAGCAGGTAACGGGGAGAACGTGAGGCTGTAAGATGAAAGGTATGAAAGTACCTCAAACATATGCATTCATCATGTTTATGTTTACATTAAGAGAGATGTATGGCATGACAATGATGTGATTGCGAGCTGCCAGGAAACAGTAGAGATTCAAGGGAACTTTTTGGGTGCTGAACCATGAAAACAAGGACCTAATTTTGGCTCTGGTTCTGAAGATCACCACGAGCAAACGTGCATACAAACACGCTGTTTGGAAGATGCTTCTGAAGAGGTACTATAGATTGCAAAATGGTAAGAGAAGAGACTACAGAGCCGGGGGCTTTCAGCTGCAGTTGTGGAGTAGGCTGTCATTAAAATGAAAATCGTGGGAATGGCAGAGTGCAGGACATAGACGTTATTTCTGTAGGAGACCACTTTGGATTTCTGTTTTTCATGATACAAAGCATATTCTGTTAGAAGTCTGGCATAAAACCCCCTCAAATAAATGAAACCTCCCTCTGTGCCCTCACACTTCAGGGCTCCTTGGCTTGCACTGGACCACCACAATCTTGGAGCCCACCAAGGGTACACAGAGGATGGTATCTCACATTGTCTGTTACTGACAGCAAAGCCTCAGGGAACCGTAATGCTAAATGCTGCTGGAGTGTGCATCTTTGAAGGTACGCAGTTGTGCAGTGCTTTTTGAGCTTGGAGGTGCCCTTTCAGTGCAGGGGATCTCTGTGAGCTCCTGGAGAGGGGATCAAGCAGCCTGCTTGTCCTGTGCTTTGCTTGTTTGTCATTGTGAATTGCTTCCTGCTTCTCTGCCTATGATGTGACAGGAGATGGGGACAGTATTAAGCTGCATGTTGCTTGGCTCCACTGATGTTCTGACACTGCAGCAGCCCTTCCAGGCTCCCCATTAACTGCTCTGTGGCCAGTGCTCTGCTGGTGCTCAGCTCCCAGCACTTGCTGCCAGTGCTGATAACCTGGAGTAACAGCATCTTATTTTTGAATTATTTAGGGCGGATTTTTTATTAATAACTCAAATTACCCTGTGAAACAGCAGCTTGTCTGATGTTAAATATTAAACTCTGCTAAGTGTGTGAGCAGGGGTAGAGAGCAGCACGGTGTGACAGTGCTCCAACAGTGGATGGCCACGGTGCATGCCACCATGCAACAATCCCTGCTCCTCAGAGAGCCTCCATCTTTAGGGCAGCCAGGTGCACCCCACACAGCTCCCCAGCTTCTGAATTGCATTTTGCATGCTTTAAACAGATCAGCACATCAAAGGCTGGCAGAGCCTCTCTCTGGCGTTTCCATGGCAGCAGCAGCTGAGAGGATTTGGATGTTTTTGGGGTGGGATGGTGCTGTTGGGTGCATTGGGGCAGAGGCGACTGCTGACCACAGCCGGCATCCTCATAGATCTGCGCAGTGCAAGCTGCCACCTCCCCATTTTGGGGTGCTGCGATGCAGACTGCTGCCTCTGGACTGCCCACCTCAGCTTCCTCTAGTCTGTGAGAGAAGGATGCAGTGCTGCACAGCAAGTAGGTCAGCTGAGTTATAGCCTTATAAGTGCTTGCTGGTTGGTGTGATGAAGGAAAGCAGGTCATTTCAGCTGCCATTCCCGCTCCTTGTGCTGCTGCATCCTTTGGGAGATGATGAGGTGGTAGAGATATGCTGTCACATGGTTTGTGGTTGGTATGGCATCATTGCAAGTTTCTCTGCAATCAGCTGAATTAATTTCAAACTCATGTGCATCAAAAATGCATTCTGTTTTCATTGCCCCCAGGTGACAGCATTCCCAGCTTCTCCTAGGCTAGGCTAGGCACCCTAATGCGGCTGAGGGCACTGTGTTCCTAGATGGGCATTCCAACTGATGTTATGTATTTTCTCTATAATATCTCCAAAATAATGCTCTTTGAGTGCAAAAGCACTTCCATTGCCCGTCTCTGAGAAGGAGGTGACATTCCTGTCTCCAGAGGGCTTCACACAGAGCTGTCAAACATAGAATCATAGAATCATGGAATCATAGAATCGTAGAATCCTTACTGTTGAAAGGGACCTTTAGTCCAGCTCCCCAAGGAGGCTTGCCTTAGGGCATAAAGGGACATTTTCAAGAGCAATTTCCTGCATAAGATCCAACTGGGGTATGTCTGGTCTGTGTGTGCAGGATCCACACGCAGTAGCTCCATATTGTAATATATTGTAGTATTTTCCCAAACTGTTTTTGCAGTCTCACCGTTCTGACAGAGGAGCAGAACTGAGGCACTGGGGTGCACATCAGAGGAGGTGGAAGGCAGGCAAAAGGATGCTGTTGGCGGGTTGGAGAAAAGACCATGCAAGTCATTATCATTAATTCCTTTTTCTCTTTGTGCACTTACCCTGAAGCATCTCTGTGCTGAGTCTGCTGCCTGGCTGCAGGAGACCTGTGGGAGAGCAAAACCTGATTTGTTCTGCAGCATGGAATCACGGGAGCACTTTGGTGTTGTCCATCACCACTGGGGTAGGGGCTTACTAATCCTCCGTAAACTCTGCCTGTTCCTGTTCTGCAATGCAGAGCTGGATGCTGGACGGAGACTAAGGACTGTCATTCAGTGCTGACATGCACAGGTTTTCCAAAGTTTAAGGCAGAGCGAGCTGATCCAGAAACCATTATTATAGGGAGATTTCAAATTGCAGATGTGTTATGAGCTCATTTAAGAGCAGAGCTGGAGAGAGTGTGATTTGTTCGGATCCCATGCTCTTGAGGAAGGCTCTTCTAGCTTGTGAACAGGGGCAATGGTGTTCTGCAGGTGGCAAGGAAGGTTCCCTTCCAACAGTGAATACCCCCACATCTCCTGTGTGGTAGCTGACAGAGCTTTCAGGGGCAAAGTTTTACTGCTGAGGCCAAGGAAAAGTGCTGATACTGCAGGTGTTTGGTGAATTGCTCTCTTCGTAAAGTTGTATACGAGTGACTATTTCTGGGACTCTTCTTCTCTCATCCAGAAGCATCTTATGTAATTGAATTAGACCATACGAAAAGATACCGTGAGATTAAATCATTCTAAATGCCGATCAGTGAGAACAGGGCTGTGGGCATACAACAGAAATGTGCACGTTTCTTCTGCATCATTCATTATGCTTAAATGGAACCCATGAGGTTCAAGATTTCAAGTGGATTTTCTGCAGGTCTGCCAAACTGTTCTTCAGAGTGCTGTACTGGAGAACAACTGGCTGTTGTACTGTGAGCAGGGCACACTGGTGTGAGCCATTGTTCTCACTGTAATGTTCATATCATGTTGTCCAGGCATGCCAAGGATGCTCAGGAAATAGATGAATCAATGGTATCTGGAATAGCTAGTTATGCCCACAAGAGGCACAGTCATCAGATCATGGGTGGATAAAAATCCAAGGAAGCATTTGGCTTCTTTGCTTGCTCAGCAAGGTGATCAGCAAAGGCACGTGTTTCTAAGTTCTTGGGTGTCTCTATGGGATTCTGGTAAGGAGTAGGAAGCCTCTTCTCAAGTAGGTTTTGTTCTGGGGTCCCCTCTGCAGGGGAGCATCTTTGTAGGCATTGCAAGCTGTCTACTGCGGTGGGGACCAGCTATATAGGGCAGATCTGTGCCAAGATGAGCATGCTAATGTTGTCACAGTCCCTCTGGACAGTACCTGTAGAAAAAAAGAGAGGAGTGACCTTGTGAGTGTGGAGTTTGCTTTTGACGGTACACAAAGCTCTGAGCACCAAGGAGAAGAGTTACTGTTGATTATCTTGTATCTTTCTGCATGGGAACCAGAAGTGCAGGGACAAATCCTACTCTGTGAGCTGCTGCAATATGAATACTCACCATAATCTCAATGGCTTTCCATGAACAATCCCCAGGACTAAATATTACCAACAAACAAATTTTGATAGTGCTTTATAGTTTTCACAAATATACTTGGAAATGCCTTTTTATGGATTTTGTTGATGATGGCATAACTCAGTCAATATTGCTCATCCACCTCCCAGGAGGAGAGTGTCTAACAACCTCAATCAATTGGAGATACGAAGAGAATGGAGGTTTCCCATGACTTATTTTTCTGTGATTGTGCCTAGATTCTGTAACCACCACTTATGGTAACCCGCAGCACAGCATTGTCATCTTCACAGATGTTCCTGTAAATGGCTGTGCTGCACTTGCAGTGCCACCAAGTCTCTTGCCAATCCTCATTTTATTATTTTTGCCCAGCTGCACTCCATGACTATCCAGAGGAAAAAGCTGTACAAATTGCAGCTAGCTGACTGTGGCATGAATATTGATTGGAATTATTTTAATTTTTGGTGCAAACCTTCCTGCCTTCCTATTGATATTTGAGCCCTTCATCAAACTCTAGAGAATTTCTGTGTCAAATCACAGGTGTACAGCTTGTTTTGTTTCTTGCTCTGAATATCAAAATAACTCCATGTGAGCTCTGTGCAGAACTCCTGACACCTGTCTGACCGCTGCAAAGCTGGTGACAGGATTGCGTACATCACAAAGTGGCATCACAAAGTGGTGATTGAAGGCTTTTCTTGCTGGTACAAACTCGGAAGAAAATAATTTGAGAAATAGAAAAGGTTTACAGAAATGGTTTCTAAGTTCTGTTCAATTGCTTGAACTGACCTGACTGAGCAGGAGGATCTTGGTGGGACCATGGTAATTAGGTACATTGCAGACCTCAAAGACCAGGTGGCTGTTGAGAGTAAAGGTATAGCGAAAGGTTTTTCTTTCCCCTTGATGCTTAGCAGCAGTCAGAAATTTCTTGCCAAAAGGAGCAGAGTGCATCTTGCCAGGTGGGGACTGTGCATTCATCTGCTCTCACAGGATGTCAGTCTGCGCTGCCTCCAGGCACGCATGACAGCTAAATGCTGGATATTTCTCCATCTTGAGATCCCCAAATAGGCATAATGACATTTGGGAATCTCAGTAGATCTGTAATCTTGCAGTTACAGCAGGATCGGTGGATTCAATAGGATCAATAGCTGAGCTGAATTAGCAGCTTGATAAGGGTCTCCTTACGTCTTTCAGATTGGTACCTGCCCGAGTGAAAGTGGAAACTTGTACCAAAAGCAGGAATTAAGAAGTGATTTGCCCTTGGCCCGCAGTATGGGCATAATGCCAAACTGATTTCCCAGAGCTGTTTTTTTCCAATTCAGGCTGAGTTAGGTGATACTCTTTGCTATCAGAACTGCTTGGCCTCTAGCGGAGGGGAAAAAAAAGAAAAAAAAAGAAGTGGTTGTTAATCATGTGGGCAAGATGTCTTCTGATACACTGGATGGGGGAGCTAATGCAGAGGTTGCCAAACATTTTCTATCTGTCTGTGCAGCCAGGACATCACAGAGCTAAGCTGTAGCATAGGCAATAGTCCATGAATATTACTTTTCTGTGAGAACTCTGCACTTCTTTCATGTCTGCACTCCGTGAATCTGAGCCCCTGAGATTTTTGTGCATGAATGAGTGTAAGATGAATTGGTGTGATAACATTCTCAGCTGCACTGCCTGGCACATCCAAATGAGGAGCAAAAAGAACATCTTATGGCTCATATCATAAAATGTCAAAGGGGCACACACAATGAAGCCTTCTGTTTGATCAGTGTCAGTGTAGTGAGGGGAAAGGTCTGCCCGAACTTCCTGATTTCATGTTCAGATTGTTTCCTCTAAGAACTAAGCAGTGGTGATGCTGGTAGTAGGCATTAGTCTCTTGGAATAAAAGAGCAGGCTGCTCTTTTCAATTTGCATTTCTGGATTTCCTTTGTGAATTCCACAGCTCAAACAGTTCCAAACTTATGGAAAGCCTTGAAAGATTTCTTTGATCCAGGGGTACGATGGGAAGAGATTACCTATACTTATCCGCTGCTGAGCTTTGCAAATGAAGTCCGGTGGTTTTCTTGCAAGTTTTAATCTGTATCATGCTTCTAGGTGCATGTTTTTAGATTGATTTTAGGACAAGGATCTCCCCCCTTCTCTCTCACACACGCACAAGAGGATGGGGAGGCAACCAGCATGACAGCATGGCCTGGTAGATGTGCACAAAGCAAATCTTTGTTCCCCTTCCACCACATAATACTGCATAGCTCCTGCTCTGACAGAAAGCTGAAGAGCAAGTGTCAGTGCGGCCTCTCCATGCCCTTCTTCTGGCCCATGGCTGATGATTCCAGCACTTTGTAAGCTGAGAAACTGCCATCAGAGAGGTGAGGCACTAGCAGCTCCCACTGACTTTCTGTGAAATGATGGATGCCAGAAACAACAAATGCCACAAGAAAGCAAGCTTGCTATGCTCAGAGAACTGCCTGCTCCTAGCATCAGAGTGCCTGGCTCAGCACTGCAGAGTGCTGTTATCTGCTTATTTATGCCTGCATCATGGCTATTCTCTCCTAGCAGGAGGAAGCAGCCTGACAGCAGCACTAGTTTTCATTGCAACTCTCTCCTTGCATGAAGCTCAGTACCTTCCATTACCCACAGCTGGGCAGCAGCAACAGAATTGCTAAGGATTTAAATTATTCATCTTTTGTGCCTGACTCAGCCTTAAAATCGCATTCATATTTCCTAAGATAACAGCTTGTTGACCAGAAGAGCCAGGGAGCTGGCTGCTCTTCGGAGCCTCAGCAGGTGACTGGAGCATAGGGACTGCTGTCCTCAGTAAGCACAAAGGGGATGTGCTGGATAAAACAAACCCTGCTGCACCTTTGTCCTTGCTCCAAGTGGCTGCAGGGAGGACTTGGAAGAGCAGCTTTCCTTCAGTGACGTCTGCCCTGGGCCTGTCCTAGCATCATTTCTCAAGCTGCTGAATGCAGGAAAGGCTGCACCTCATTCTCTGAGCAAAAGCACGGTGCAGTTTCCTCAAAGCATTGAAGCCCACTGTTAAAGAGAGGTATTTACTCTTTCCCAAGGCAATGTGTTTGAGGCACTCTGCTTCATGCACTCTCCATTCCCTTAAATGAAAGGAAAATAACAGCTGAGAACGGACTGGCAGCAGCCTCTAGTGCCCGGAGATCCCTTCTCTAATTACATGGAAGATAACAAGGCAGAGAAAGGAGCCTTGCATTCCTTCACAGCTACATCATAGTGCAGCTGAAGATCTTCTCCAAAGGCTCTCAGGAAAGGTCAGAGGCAGGACTTCAAAAAACAAACAAACAAAAAAAACCACCTCTTTGTAGCTGTAGGAGCAGTTTTCTTCAGAGATCTCCTCTTCCTCCTAATTGCTTACAGACCACTTCCCTCTGCCCCACCTCTGTCTGCAGCTGGTGCTGGAATTCAGTCTCAGGTGTAAACCTGTAATGCCATGGCACTGAGGCACTACGGCTGCGGTGTGCTGTCACAGGAGCCATCCTAGGATGGTAGAAGGAGAAATTATTTTTCCCATGTATGATAGATATTATAGCATCTGGGGAACAGCACTAACACAATATTGGAGCCCTGGCTGGCAAAAATCTCCATGAAGTCCATGGAGATGCACATAGGACACAAGTGAGCTGACAGCGATTATTCACTGTTGCTCCTGGATGCTTTTTCTCAACACTGGTTTGCACTTTCCTACAGTGTGTTTCTGTTGTGTCCATTGCAAATCTTTTCCCTTTTCAGAGCTCTGATTTAGCTCTGTGTTGGCCCCTGTGCATGCAACATGATGCTGACTTGTACAGTCTCAGAGGCCTTTAAGGAGATGTTCACATAGGTATACTGTGTGGTACTGTGTAAAACCCCACAGAGTGAGCGATCCAGCCAATCTCAGTTCACGGTCTGAAAACAGGTAAGTGTTCAGGCACTGCCTGAGACTTTTGAAAAGGTTTTCATGGAAATGAAAGGAGCTCTTGGCAGCAGAACCTGGATAAAGTTTGCATTGTGCTGAGCCAGTAGCTCTGGATAAACTCATAGCCCTGGCTGGTAAGGTTCTGTCTTCAGAGGACTTGTATTTGCATTCATGGCATGCAGTTACGTGGGGAGAATAGCAGCAGGATCTGAGACATGGCCGATGTTGCCTGGAGGTTCAGAGCAGCAGTACTTTTTAGAGCAAATGCAGTGTGCCAGGCAGCAGTTACATTGCCCATCCTTCTGATAATTAACATTTGAGCTCTGCCTGAATGGGAGGAGGAGTTTATTATAGGTCAAACACTCGAGGGATCCCACACTTTCAGGGAAGTACTGAATTGCACTGGACAAGGGGAAGATATTTCCTTAGACTGAGGTAAGGACTATTCCTGCTCTAATGCTTCAACCTGGCCTTTGCTCAGTATAAAAATCTCAATTTCTACATAATGCAAAGCATTTTTCTGTCCTAACAGGTTCTCTTGATTTTCTGCCTCAACTGGAATAAGCTTTGCCAGTGGTGTGGGCTTGTTTGTTTTATAGGAACTCCCTAGGGGAATGCAGCTGACAGAGCTGATTTTGTTCCCTCTGCAGCTGCAAGTGCCACAAGCTGTATTTATCTGCGTGATGCCCAGGCCCTTCCAGGTGTGATCAGCTCACAGCCATGCTAGTTTGCCCCAGTGGAGAAAGTTCTTGAACCTGTAATTGGCTTCGAGGACCTGCTGATCGGTAGCTAGAAACAGGAACCAAGCTGTGTGTCTCTCCTGCACTGCCCCAGGGCTTTGTCAAGGCTGCTCTGTTTGGCTTCTGGACCCCAAATAGGGTAGCAAAGCACTAGCAGAAGAATGCACCCTGCCAGCCAGGAGTGCCTGGTGAGCACAGCTCTGTGGTGTGTGAGCACGAGGAGAGGGTGGGATGGGAGTGGTCTCCAAGAGGGCTGTTCCTTGGACAACTGGTGTGACTCCCTTGCGTGTCTTTCAGAGAGGGCATGCACCAACCACTGTGGACCCCTTGCCTTCTTGTTGCAAACAAGGATCTCCTGAAGGGATGCTGGAGCAGGAGTCTGCTGTGCAGGTAGAAGGGGGGAAGGGGCGCGTTCATTGTGTTGCAGTGAGCCCCAGGCCGTACAAAGGGCCTGGAGCTGCTGTCACCAGACTTCATCTGTCACTTCAGTTCCATCTCAGTGTCCCCCATTTTGGGACCGTGCCCTAGCCAAGGTCTGCAGCAACCAGTGAGCTGTCTGGGCTCTGCTCAGCACAAACCAAGAGAACAGCGTGGTTCAGGCCACGGGATTATTTCATTTTGCCTTGCATTTCTGAAGTTCCATCTTCCCTTGTGCTGTTTGAAGAACAGGGTTCACACAAGTGGGCTCCTCCCTGTTTACAGTTCAGGGGCATGTTTATGAAGCATGCCTCAGGTGCAACACGGGCTGAGTGCTTGCGTGCAGCCCTGCAGCTCTGCCCAGCACGGAGCAGAGCAGCCGTAATCTCCCAGCTGCAGGCAGGAGCCTCCTGCCACTCCAGCAGATGTGCAAGTGGATATAGGGTTTGGGCCTCCTCTGATAACACTTCCAGTCTGGCTGCTGACACTGTTTGGCTGCAGCATTCAGCATCGGTGAGCTGATCAGACCTGCAGACCCTGGCTGCCCAGGGTGAGCTGACTCTCCTGCAGCGATGCCATGCTTGTATTACTTGAGCGTGAGTACTTGGGCAGTCCTTGCCATGGTCGGGGGCTTGCTGAGCCACACTAGGGGGAGAGGAATCAGGTCAGCTCAAAGAGTGGTGTTTTTATTTGTTTTGGTTTTTTGGTTGGTTGGGGTTTTTTTTGGTTGTTTTTTTTTTTTTGCATTCAGGAATTTAGATGTATCGAGGCCAGTTAAATAGTTTTAAGTCTGGTCCAGAGAAAATGGCCCTTGTCTCCAAAGTATGGCAGCCTGAATGCGCTCTGGAATGGCAGAAGGGGTTTGCTGCCCTTCTTAGGTTGCTGGAAGCTTGCCTAAGGTCATGCTGGGATTCAGCAGGGGAGCCTCGCATTAAATCCAGAATTCCTAGGTCCCCCTGGTGCTCTGCTCACCTTGTCCTTCTCACTGCTGCTTTGTTGGGAGAATGGGGTGCCCTCGAGTGTTGTGGTTGTTAGGTTTTGTTGTTTGTTTGTTTTCTTCTCAATTTTAATGGTACATGTTGATTTTTGTGCTATCATCTTTCTTTTTTTCACCCACACGAAGCTCTGGGACAGGTGGACAGGATGACGTTTCTCTCTAGGCATAGTGCTGTATTAGCTCTGCTGAGGAGCAGGTGGCTGTGCTGCCACGGCTTTTGCTTGCATGTCCTCACCGGGGATCAGCTGGCAGCAATCTATTGCCAGGCTGTGCTTTGGGTACTTTCCCGTCAATGCTTTCTTCCCTGCATGGCTTCCGGAGGCTACACTGAGCCCAGCCAGCCTGGCTGCACACTGCTAGCAGTGAATCTGCAACCATGTGCTGAGTCTGTGCTGCGGTCCTTCACAGCCTGTTCATCCTAGCAGAAAGCCTCATCCTCAGCACTTTTGCTCATGGAAGCAGCTGTGGACTGGCCCTGCTGAAGCAGAGGTAGAGAATGATCCAGAAGAGACTGCAGACATTAGGAGCAGTTTGTACACAACACTAGCAAAGAGAGAATTTTTTCCACAAGGCACTGAGTCGGACCTTGATGGCATGCTCTGGCCTCTGCCGAGTGCAAGGGTGCTGCAGGAACCTGGGAAGGCTGGAATCTGGTTTCCAGGATGCGCCTTAGTCCCTCAAACCATGTCCCTGTCTTCCCCCTTGCACTGACATTGTCCATTGCACGTATTGCCCGAGCCATGGCATGGCTGGGGAAGGCAGTGCATTAGGAAAGAAGGAGATAAAAAGCAGTCACATTGCTGCTGCATCTCCCTCACAGCTGTAAACCCTATTATGTTGTAAGAAGAGGTGTAGCTCCTGAGTGACAAGCACTGGTGTATTGTCTTCAGTCACAGTCTATGTATTTTCTGATGAGGTAAAAATAGCTTTTCTTTTTCAGGATGTGCAGAGAGCAGAGGCTCCTGCTAACATCAAAGGAGTGTGACAGCTTTCCCCTGGATGAGCCTTGCCTCAGCTGGCAGGAGCAGTTGCTGTGCTAATTCTTGCTTTGCTTTGGCTCTGTGCAAGAGGAACAATGTTCTGGTCTTCAGCTCCCTATTCCTCTGTCCAGTCCCTGCTGCTGGACTCAGCACTGTACTTCATTGACAAGTGGTGGTTTGCAAATGTCAGAAAAAGATCTTGATGTTACTGCTTAGAAACTCCGTTAGTACTATCTGGGGAACAACAGGCAGACAGAAATTCATAGAACTGGAGACCATAGCACTAGGGAATCCTTATCAGGAAGGATCGGTTTGCTGTGTAGGGGCAGCTCCCTAGTACTTGCTCATTGCAGATTAAGGAGATATCCATCTCCTCACAGTCCTGAACCCCGTCCAGCCTCAGCAGCTAGCAAAGGGGATCTGTGAGGTGGGAGGGAAGAGGCCAGCACAGCTGTCTACATCTGAATGTGCTCAGCAGGGACAGAGCTAATCTGGCCGCGAACTACACCACTAGTGACAGTCCAGAACAATCTCTCCTTTTCAGAGTGCGTAAAAATAGGCTTTCCAAAAGCTAGTTAGCTGTGATTCTGTAAGGATGGAGGACTGTGCCTGACAGAGGGGCCAGACGACTGCACCGGAAAATGTACCCCCTCTTTACTAACTTCAAAGCTAAAAACTAATTGACGAGTTGCCTCCCTTCTCAGAAACATGACAGGGACCCTTCTCCTTTACTTTGGGATTTCTGCTGTGCCTCTTGAGCCAAATTCTATTCCAGCATTAACAGCCCCTTGATGCAGGAACGTGAGCAGATCTTTCATTTCTGTATTGTCCTGTTCTCCTGCTGCCAGATCATAGTGCCACTTCCACCCCTGCATTCTCATGACTAGGGATCTCTGCTGCACCTATCAGCCACTGGCCTCTGGTGATCTGTGCCTTAGGAAGGCCTGGGGTATTGTGAAATCTCCACTCAGCAATAAGGAGCATGGACAAAGGTTTTGCTCAGGGTAATGCAAGAAATGAGATGCTTTCCAGAGATGAACTCTTGATGCCTTCATTCTCGTAAGTTCTGTTAAGATCTGCAGACCTGTCCTAAATCATGTGGGCAGGGGTGAAGATGGTGAGAGGGTAGAATTTGGGTATATGGATTTATCCTTTCATCTGATGAGCTTTTCCCAGTGTTCTTGCTTTTCTCTTTCATCTGAGTTTGCAGTATGTGCCTGGTAGCCACTTCTCTGTGCTGCTCTGGATGCCTGCCTGAGGCTTTGCTCCTGTGGCCTCTCTGGAGATGCTGTGCACTACTGAATGCTTTCTTCCACCAAGAAGGCAGAAACCTGCTGGTAGGTTTTGTTTCCACTGCAGGGACCACCCATGTCAAGCTTCTGGGAATGCAGATAGGGGAGAAAGTTTGTGCAGAGAAAGTTCAAGCAGACAGTGTGGTTTCTGTTTCTGGGCATTCCAAGCTGAATCCAATTCAGTTTTCCTGCTCTTCTTAGAGAGACCCTAAGGGCCACCTCTAGCTGCACTTAATCTTAGCAACTGCTTTAGTTTATTTCCAGAACTGACATATTCGTCTCATCTGAGGAGAAAGGATCACGGTTAGCACCTGCTGACATGGGCATTTGATGTCTGCAGGGCAGGGAGATCATGGGGAGCTCTGGCCTGAAAGAAGTCCCTAAGCTGAGAACTGCTTAAAGTAAGGCACTACATTGTTCTCTCTTCTGGAAACAATGCCTCAAAGGTGAGGACCATGCCTGCTGCTGGACACATGCCCACAAGAGCAAAGAAATGTCAAAGCAAACTAAAGGCTATTGCAGGGGTTGTTGTACTACCTCCCCAGCTGGCACTGCTGACAGTGCCCTGGCACTAGCAGCTGACACTGACTGGGTGACCTCCTGGGATGTGGTCTGGACCTTTTGTATACTGTCTAGATAGGATACCCTTTGCAACACATGGCCTCAGTGCAGGAGTCAGGCTTGCAACTCCCTGTTGGTCCTGGGGCTCTGTGCATTGCTGAGGCATTGTGTGCTGCCCCACCTGCCTTGTGTTTCCTTGCTGGACCTCCATGAGCAGGTGGCAGACTGACCATGCAGGGGCGAGCATGTCTGCTTGGCAGGGTCAGAAGTCCCCATGGGGGATCCCGAGGTATGGCCTTTCTCTTAGCAGCAGCATCTGGCTCTTCTGTTATTGTTTCTCTGCTGTTCACAAACTGCTTGCCCATCCCAGTTTTCAAGATGCCTCCACTGGCTTCACTCCTAATGCATACCAGGGAAAGAGTGGCACATATTGCTCCAGATGTGGGGTTTCAACAGAGCATTAGAGCAGTAGAGCTGCAAATGCCACTGATTGTGCAGAGCAGGAGTTGCTGGCAGGAGCACATGGCTTCCAAAGAATACCACAGAGGCAAAAGTTTGAAAATGCGGAATTATCTTTAGTGATAAACTCATGAGATAGAAACTTATGCAGTGGTGTAGTTGCTTTTAAGCCCTCTGCCACAGAGCAGATGTAGGAAGCTTTTCTTGCAGCAAAGCCTCCTGTCTGAGCCTGTGGCAATGATTTCCAGTAGCAAGGCCTGGAAGAAAGCAAACTGACCAAGCAAAGTGTCAGGACTGACAGGGCCCCAGGCATGGTGCACATGAGCAGTGTAGCAATATGCACACGTGCCTTTTGCCCATCTGGAACAGCAGGGCAATTTGCTTGCTTCCTCGTGGCCCAGAAGCCATGAGAGCAGCATGAGCCTCTGAGCTCATTTGCACTTGGGAATCATCAAAATGCAACATCTAACAGCCTGTACAGAGTGTGTTCCTGACAAACACGGCCACTTTCGCAGAAGGAGGCAATGTCGAGACCCTTCCTTCCTTTTATCAATAATGTGCAGAAGGAGCTCCTCCCTAGATGGGAGTGAGAGCAATGGCACTGCCAGAAAAGATTAGAGAAGACTCTGACTGTGGCCAGAAGACAAATAGAGCAAGATTACCAAAATCCAGCCTGAACCTCTGGCTTGGCAAAACATCCCCTTTGCATATTGCCTTAGCCACAACTACAGTGCAAGGAGCTTGGTCAGACCCAGGCTTCTGTTGGGTGAAGAGGCTGGGACCATCATCAGGCAGTAGTGATACCCTGTGTGGGCAGGGAAGGCGCCTGTGAATAAGGACTGAGAGTCTTCCATCAGGGCTGGTAAAGGGAAAATAATTTGATTGTCAGGTGACAAGGTGAGCTGTTGCCTGAAAGAAGAGAAAGTGAAGAAGAGAAGCACAGCTGCACTGAGCTGTTTTTTTTTGTTTTGTTTTGTTTTTTTTTTACTTTAGAAGGTCTTGGAGCATTTTGCAATGTCCAGATCTGGGAAATGCTGGAAGCTGCATCCTGCGGCTTCACAGCTTGAACATTCAGAAGTATATGGAACACAACACCTGTATGAGGGGCTTAGCAGTTGTGTAAGAGTGCAAGAGGTACACAGTGACAAGTAAGCATGTTTACCTTCTCCCCTTGGAATAACTCCTTCCTCAAAAATTGCTGGGAAAGCAAAGGAGAATGGAAAGAAACTGCAAACTGCAAAAAAAAAAAAAAAAAAAAAAAAAACCACTAGGGGCATTCTTTTCATCTGGAAGCAAGTGCTGTATATCCTGGGGCACATGGACAGCAAGCAACTGCAGGTGCAGGCAGCAGTATGTGCACAAATGCCAAGTGAGTGCACGCAGTGTTCCTGTGCTGCACTTTTGTACTTAGCTGTGGATGGTGAGTGTGCATTGTGTGTCTGCATTTAGGTGCAATTGCATTGTGCTGCCTGGAATGTGTGTGCATCTTTTTGATATGCATACATACTTATGTCCATGGAGTCTCTGCATTTCTTGCTGTCGCTGTTCCCTTTTGTTGAAAAAGGAGATGGCATTGACCCAATCTATGCTTTAGTTCCTTGACTAATCTCAAGCTGTCAGGCTGCCTGTGACACCCCAGAGTAATCAGCTGTTGTGAAAGAGTACCCCTGAGTGACAGGTAGGCAGTCCCAGTGTGCACAGGGACCTCAGGAGGACAATATGACTGCAGATATCTGTCGTCTGTTTTTGCTGTCTGAGCTGCGTCTCCATCCCATGGCTGCTGGTGCCTGGCACCCGTCAGTTCTCTGGTTCTGGGAAGCAGAACGGCAGTTGCTCTGCAGCACCCACGCCTCAGCCATGTGGAGGGGCCCTCCACCCCTCTCCTCCAGGGCGGTGTTACCTGCAAGATGCTCCTGGGCATGTCTGTGGGGCTGCTCCTCGCTGCTCTTCCTGAGGTACTCCCTGCAGCTCTGACCGCTCCCTGTGCTTGGCAGCAAGCATCTGCTTTCCACAGGCAGCTTGCTATTAAATATCCTGTCTGACACAGTAATGGAGAGAAAATGAACAAATTCCATTAGTGGCTGGCGATCCCTGCAGGGTCTGCGTTGGAGCGAGGAGGGAGTTGGTATTTTTAGAGAGAATGCAATGCAACTTACTGGCTCTCTCAAAGCTGGGGAGTAGATAACCAAGGAGGGGGAGAGGGGACACCGGGCTCAGGTTTCAGCTGAAGTGCTGGACTATGGCAGCACGAAAGGGCAAGTCTGGTCCAGACGTGGCTGTGAGTATACAGTGTGCTTCTCCTTCATGCCCAAAGAGACCTCTGCTTTGCTTCTCCGCTTGCTTCCTGCCTGTGGTCTCTGCTGCTGGGTGTGCCACGGCTTTGGAAGTGCTTTGCTGCTGGCATGTGTTGAGTTTTACCATTTTAATCTTCACAGCTCCGCGCATGTCCTATGGGTGGAATCTCAGGTCTGGCTGAGCTATGCTTTGAACTTGCAAGGGGGTTGCTGTCGAAGGTCTGTGCTGAGGCTGCCGTGCCTGCAGCATGGCTGAGGGCCTGACCTGAGATGCAGAGGCTTCCAGCAGGGACTGGAGTTAGAAAAGCCCTTTGCACTTAACCTGTTGCTTGGAGCTGTCAGTGTTTCCTGCTGACCCTAGACAGCGTGCAGGGCTCTGAGTGCAAATGTGCACTTCTAAGGGCAGCACCAGCACTGCCCTCTGCCTTTCCCAGCAGATCAGCCTGAATGAGCAGAGTGCACGCAGGCATCACATTGACTCTCCTCGGCACCTGCAGCCCTCCGTGAAGCTGGCAGTATAGCTTCGAATCTGGGGGCTCCTCCCAGACAGACCAGGTTGTGCTGCGAAGCAGCAGCTTGTGGTGCCAGCTGGCAGAGCAGGGCATGCCAGCAGCACGTGTTCCCCTGCGCACAAAGCCTGCACCAGCACGGGGCATAGCAATGCTGCCCTCCACCACTCATTCCTCTGACCTGGGTAGGGCCGTAGCGATTGCACTGCTGAGGGCTGGGCACTCATCTGCGGGCCTTCTTTCTGCAGGACTTCTTTCTGCAGGGGCAGCAGGGCAGTGGGTCCTGTGCTGGGCTATGTTTCTGTGGGTAGGAGGGTGAGGAAAGGATGGAGGAAAGCAGGAGGCAGTGCTGCTTCCTTCTCTGAGCTGGAATGACTGAGGCTGATAAGGGAGGTGCTCTGAACCTTTCTCTTGCACCGTTCGGCCCAGGTCTGCTGCCAAGGCTATGCTGCTTCCAGCGCCGGCCCCACAAGCTTGATGACCCTGGGGCTGTGGGCACTGGAGGGCTGAGGCTGGCAGGATGTATGCTCACATAGCACAGGAGGTCCTTTGGACAGTCCCAGCATGAGTGGTAAGGGGCTCTGATTTTCTAGTGGAGCCAAGGACAGAAGAGTGTGTCCTGCTGCTTTGCCGTGGATATCTCATGGCTCTGTGCTGTGGACAGCCCTTTAGGCCAGATGTACCAGGCAGACACCAGTTCATGGGCCCAGCCACACAGAGCTCTCACTGCATTTCCACCTTGATCTCCAGCCTATGGTGAGCCATCCCATTGTCTTCATATGCTGCCTTAACAGTGTTACACAAAATATTGCTGTGCCTTCCCTGGGGTTGCGGCACTGCCTTGCTATGATTTTACTGGCTGTAGCATGCACAGTCGGGGTTGCTGTCCCCAGTGCCACTGTGGCTTCTTGTCTGGTTTCTGGAGGACAGCAGAGGCAGGCTTACCAAAGCTGCAGAATATTGTCCATTGCTATACTCTCAGCCCGGACAGAAAGCATTTCCTGTGCCTAGGGAGGCTGGAGCAATCCTCTCAGAGCACCTTTCCTGCCCCACCAGCACTGCTCAAGCCCATATATCTCTCCTCCCTGCCCTGGCCAAAGGCTGTTCTTCCCCTGAGGCTCACTCCTAGTCCTGTCTCGTCCTGTTTGATGAGGAGCACCTCTGCCTGCCACAGCAGTGCCCACCTCTGCCTGCCTGGCCTTTACCTGTCCCCCCAGGTCTCTGTAGCCGAGCACTGGGATGGTCCCATGTTGCTGATGGGAGAGTACAAGTATGATGCCAAGCCTCATGCTGTTCATTTTTTTCCCCAAGGCTGATGCTGCGACCAGCTTCCTGAGAGCTGCAAGATCTGGGAATCTGGACAAAGCCTTGGATCACCTCAGGAATGGGGTAGATATTAACACCTGTAACCAGGTAGGTAAAACCCACGGGGTTTCTAGTATCACCTCTAGCTCATGTGAAAATATGCTGTGCTGTGGCTCCCCAAGGCTGAGGTGACAGTCATTGTGTCTCTTCCTTACTGTACTCCATGGGAGAGGGACTGGGAAGTGCCCCAGGGAGCTTGCTTGGCCCTGATCCTGCTACGGAGCAGACCGTAAGTCGGCAGTGGATGCCGATGGATAGCAGAGCAAGTTTAAAAACTGTGGGGAGCGTGTAAAAACAGGAGATGTTTGCAGAACACCATTGTGGGGGACTCAGGAGGTGATGTGCAGGTAGAGCACCCTCTAGCACAGAGCAGGGACAGCTCTGCCCCAGGAAAGGAGAGCTGCAGGCACAGAGGAATGCTTTGCACATAATTGACAGAACATTTTGTTACCTGTGCAGCTGCCAAATGCATCGACTCAGCCTGAGTAGGTGCTGCAGGGAGGGACACAGGGGACTTGGGGTGAGCTGGGGGACAGACAGGCAGACGGCACTGTCAGCTGCTTTCCGGAGCATCAGTGATGCTGGGGAGGCTGACTTGGCAGGTAGCACAAGCGGATGTTCCTCTGGTTCAGTATCAAGTTCCCAAACCAAGCGTGGTTCAGACCCATCAATCTATGCACTGCAGTGGCCAGTGCATTGCTGCAGACAGCTTCCCCCAGGACATGTTCCTGTCTCCTTTTCTTTTCTGACTGACAGTGCTGTGCAGATATGGTGGACTTCTGCTGGCCCCTGGGGCATGTTGCAGCTTGCTTTCTCCTACCTAGGACACCAGAGGAGGCTTGGGGAAAGCTCATGAGGTGCCCATTTTGTTCCTCATTCCCAATTATTATCAATGCATAATCAGCATCCAGGTGTTCCTGTCCTGGGATCATAGAATCATAGAATTAGCTAGGTTGGAAAAGACCTACAAGATCATCCAGTCCAACCATCCACCTACCATCTATAACCCCACTAAACCATGTCTCTCAACACTATTATCTAAATGTTTCTTGAAAACCTCCAGGGACGGTGACTCAACCACCTCCCTGGGCAGCCCATTCCAGTGCCTGACCACTCTTTCAGAAAAGTAGTACTTCTAATGTCCAGCCTAAATCTCCCCTGGCGCAACTTGAGGCCATTCCCCCTTGTCAAGGGGAATCGTGTGGGCATGGACAGGATTGAAATCACAGGGGTGTTGCAGGGAGAAGAAATAGAAAACATTGTGTTTCAGTCCTCTGAAGATGGAATAGCTTTCAATTTCTTCCCCACGGGGGACAGTCCCCGTTCGTTGGGAGGAGTCCTGTTTCCAGCCAGATTCCTGCAGCCGATGAGGGGGTTTAACACCGTTCTGGGGAACATGTGGCTGCAGCAGGATGAGGTGCTCCTTTCAGTGGTGCCTTTGCACTGGTTCTTGCCATCTCCCCGAGGTTAGATGGCACTTTGGGGTTTCCTTCTGAGGAATATCAGACCTGTGGGAAAGGTCCAACCTCACATGTCCTGTATAGAATAAGGAGGGATATATGTGGTCAGACCTATCCCACAGGCCCTGTATTCTTACACAAGTACAGAGACCTTGACATGCCATCTGATCTTCATCCTACCAATTCCATCTTCTTCATCGTTGCCATCTGCATCAGTATCCTCATCGTGTTCCAAATCCATGCATGCTGTCCTCACCCATGAGGAGCTGGAGTTGAGCGGAGCAGAGCTGGCTGCCAGAACCCAGCAATCATGGTGGTGTGGGTGGGAATCTCTTCTGGGTCACAGCCCAGGGCAGGGTCCTCATTCAGGGTACAGCAACGTCAAGGAGCATTTTTCTGCAGAGCTGAGCTTGTTGTATTGGCAGCAGCACCCAAGGCTTCTGGGAAACGTTTGCAGTTGGTGAGGGTGTGTGGCACTCCTCAGATCAAGCGCATCCCATGGCGGTTTTGGGTCAGACGAGCTGTCAAACCAAAGCAAACCTGCAAAACAACCTGCATTGTTCCTGAGGCAGAAATATCGATGGGCCTCTGGGAAACAGCCTTCAGTAAACATTGTGCTTATCGCTGTAAGGATGGAGAATAACGATTCCTCACTGGCTTTCAGCTTTCAAAAGGTTATTTATGAATCCTTTGCGTAAGAGGACATATGTGCAAGGAGAGCAGCTGAGTGTTCGTGATCTTGTCCGCCATGTGTTGTTGCATGGGTATAACAGGGAAAAAGCGTGTGTTTTGTCAGTGGTTCTTACCCAGCTGGTGAAGTCTCAAGATGTGGGTGCAGAGCTGTGCAGCTGTGCCCTAGTCAAGGACCTGCAGCATTCCTGCTTCTTTTTCCCTTGGCAGCTATCCCCTTGTGCTTGGAGCCCCAGGGGACGCTGGAGCTGGTGTGCTGAGGAAGCCTGTTGATTTGTAGACTTTTGCTATCTGTGCATACCAGAGAGGTAGAAAAGAGTTTGCGATCTTGGAGGGCTGGTGGATTGAGCACGAGAGAGGTGGAAAACCTTTTTGTGCTATGATAACCCCCTCTGGAAGTTGTTGTGAGTTTAACTGGAATGTTGAAGGCTGGAACTGGGAGCTTGTCCTGGCATGTTCTGCTCCCCTACCTGTATTCAGATGGGGATGAAGCAATCCTGCAAAGTGACCTTCCAGCACCCTCCAGAAACCAAAGCAGATGGCTGGGAGGTGGAGTGCTTGGGCAGCGCTGTGTGCTTCTGGGGAGCTGGCAGCTCTTTGCCACATGAGAGTTGCACAGGGGTGAGTAAGCACAGTGCATCCATCTGGGAGAAGTGAGGCACTTTCCCTTATGGGGAAAAAGAGTGCCATTTGAAATCGCCTGCAAATATTTAACCTCTTTGCCAGAAAATATCTCAGCCCTTTTCTTCACATCTAGGAAGTTGGAAATAATGGAACATAAGCTCAGCTGCCAGGCTCAGCTCAGCTCTCAGCTGCCCCTGGGGTGCTGGCAGGCCTAAACCCCACTTTTGACAGCACAGGGATATTCCAAGGGTGCTCTTCAGCCCTTTGCTCCTGGGGCTGTGGTTTCATGTGTAGCATAGAAAAGGAGTCCTGAACTGGGGCACCTGTAGCGGTGTTCCCAAGCAGTCATCTGCACTGTTCATGAGCTTCCTGGAGCTGGCAGACCTGAGCAGCTGCACAACCAGTACTTCCCCAGAGTCCCTGCTGCAGCTCAGTACTGGAGGAGCAAAGCAGCCCCAGTGCTGAGCATGGGCTGTGGGATGGAGTTGGTAGTGTCAGCCTGCAAAGCCACGCTTACACAGCGTGTGCATCCTCACTCTGGGCTGTACAGAGAGCTTTGGCTGTGGGAAGCGTAGCTGTGGGCAGGAGATCTCAGGGATGGGCACCCCTGGGAAGTCACTGAAGCGGAGAGGGGAGCTGACATCAGGAATGTGTCATGAGCAAGGAGGGCTGGAACAGTGCTTGTGGAGCCATATGCACCCACTGAGCCGTGGTGACACCCATCAATAGGAACCAGTCTGCGGGGGCTGCATGTCATGGGGAAACATCTAACAGTCAGCAGCTCATTGCGCAGAGCTGTGTGCAGCTGCCCTGGCAGCATGAAGCCAACTGCGCAGGGCTCAAAGGCAGAGCAGTGTCTCCTGCTCCTGCCAGCCAGCACCTCCTCCAGCACGCACCAAGCATGCACCAAGCATGCACCAAGCACCCACAGTCAGGTCTGTACAGGAGCTCAATGCCGGTGGTTCCCAGAGATCATCAGTCTCATCCTGTGACTAATGCCCCTCTTTGCACCCTGCAGAATGGGCTGAACGCCTTGCACCTGGCCTCCAAGGAGGGCCATGCAAAAATGGTGGTGGAGCTGCTGCACAAGGAGATTGTTTTGGAGACCACGACCAAGGTGAGAATAAAGGAGTCTGGTCACGTTCCTTAGTCACTGCTCTACAGCCTGCCATTGCTGGTGCTCCATAAATAATGCATAGTTGTCTCCCTGCATCACCACAGAGAGGTGTGGCTCTCTCTCTGTGACAAAGGCACGAGCCAGCAGGACTGGAGAATGAGCAGCCTCTGGCACTGTCTGGAGGGCTGTGGAAGCAGCAATGGCTGGCATGCCACTTCTGTGCATTAGCAAGGCTTGGGATGCAGAGCAAAGCCTGATGTCCTGCCTCCACCACCCAGGGCATACACTGGAGTCTGTGTCTGCATTTTCCAGTCCCCTTCTCCCTGAGCTCTGCTGGGAGGCCTTGGCTATGCGGCCTGCCACCTCAGCTCTCCCTTCTCCCTTCCCCACTCATCTCCTGGTGCTGGAGATATGCAGAGCCTGACAACACGCACAGCTTTGGCTGCCAGTGACCTTATAAGAAATATGAAGTCACTGTCTTCCCTGACCAGTGAATCTGAGTCTGTAGCAGGAATGGAGCGCAGAGCATGGCCCCACTAGCTTGCCCTGGCCAGGATGGCAGCAGCCCTTTTCACACCTATGTTAGTACGCACAGGAGGCCTGTCTTTCCCCCTGAGTGCTGCCCTCTGATGATGTCTTTCAGAAGGGAAACACAGCCCTGCACATCGCTGCCTTAGCTGGACAGCAGGACGTGGTCCGGGAACTGGTGAACTATGGGGCCAACGTCAATGCTCAGTCACAGGTACAGTGATCCGGGCTGGGGTGGGCAAAGCCCCAGCATGTGTGTGGTGGTGTCCATGTGGCGAGAGCTGTGCCCAGCGAGGGCACTGCAGCAGCCCTTTAGTGTTTCTTTGGTCCTGTTCAGGGGCAGGGACAGCTTTGCCAGATCTCTGAAGGACCACAGGTGTGTGAGCAGTGGGGAGGGAAGCTTGGGGGAGGTGAGGAGGTAGACCGTCTCTGGTGGGAGTCCATGGCAGCACATGCAAGCACACTGAACTCTTCCTGGCAGAACTCATGGAAGATGCTCCCTGACAATGAACTGGGGGTGTGGGTGTTCAGAGAATCATAGAATGGCTTAGGTTGCAGGGGACCTTGAAGTTCACCTAGTTCCACCCCCACTGCCATGGGCAGGGTTGTGGACCACTAGATCAGATTATTCAGAATCCTATCCAACCTGACCTTGAATGCCTCCAGAGATGAGGCATCCATGATGTCTCTGGGCAACCTGTTCCATTGCGTCACCATCCTCTGAGCAAAAAATTTCTTCCAAACAGCTAACCTAAATTTCCCCTCTTTTAGTTTAAAGACATTCCTCCAGTCCTATCACTATCAGACTGTGTAAAAAGTCAATCCGCCTCATACTTGTAAGATCCCTTCAAGTACTGGAAGGCCACAGTGAAGTCTCCTCAGAGCCTTCTCTTTTACAAGTTAAACAATCCCAACTCCCTCAACCTTTTTTCATAGGGGAGGTGCTCCAGCTCTTTGATAATCTTTGTGCTCCTCCTCTGGACTCACTCCAACAGCTCCACCTCCCTCTTGTGCTGGGGGCCCCAGACCTGGACACAGAATTCCAGATAGGGCCTCACAAGGGCAGAGTAGAGGGGGACAATCACCTCCCTCTCCCTGCTGGCCAACCCTCTTTTGGTGCAGCCTAGAATACTGTTGGCCTTCCAGGGTGCAAGAGCACACTGCTGCCTCATGTCCAGTTTTTCGTCCATCAGGATCCCTAATTCCTTCTCCACAGGGCTGCTCTCAATGAGTTCTTTTTCCAGTCTGTACTCATATCTGGGAGTGCCCCGACCCAAGTGTAACACCTTGCGTTTAGCTTTGTTAAACCTCATTCGATTCTTATGTTCTCTCTTTTCAAACATATCCAGATCCCTCTGGATGGTATCCCTCCCTTATGTTGTGTCAGCTGCACCACTCAGCTCGGTGTCATCAGCATACTTGCTGCGGGTACACTCAATTCCCTCTATCTTATTGATAAAGATGTTGAAGAGCACTGGTCCCAAGATGGACCCCTGGGGGACACCACTCGTGACCGGCCTCTGCCTGGACATAGAGCCATTGACAACAACCCTCTGGCTACAACCACCCAACCAGTTCTTTATCCACCTACCAGTGCAGCCTTCAAATTCGTCTCTCTCCCATTTAGAGATAAGGATATGGTGCAGGACAATGTAAAAGGCATTGCACAAGTCCAGGTAGATGACAGCTGTTGCCCTTCCTTTGTCCACTGATATCTTCACTCCATCAGAGAAGGCCACCAGATTGGTGAGGCATGATCTGCCCTTGGTGAAGCCATGCTGGCTGTCTTGGATCACCTTCACAACTCGCATGTGCCTTAACGTCTCTTCCAGGAGGTTCTGCTCCATGATCTTCCCAGGCACAGACATGAAGCTCACCAGCCTCTAGTTCCCTGGGTCTTCCTTTCTCCCTTTCTTGAATACGAGAGTGATGTTTCTTGATATGGGAGTGTGTGTTGGTGGGGTGAAGCTCTTCAAGGAGCTGGAGGAAGGGTTGTGCTGATGCGTATGGCTCTGTTTGCAGAAAGGCTTCACACCACTCTACATGGCAGCACAGGAAAACCACCTGGAAGTTGTCAAGTTCCTGCTGGAAAATGGAGCCAACCAGAATGTAGCCACAGAGGTAAGATCCTTGGAGAGAACTCTGCAGCTCTACTTGTTGAGGCTGCTGTCAGACATGGCAGATGCTGCCATGGCTTCTTGGCTCTCCCCACTCACCTGACTCTCCTTGGCAGGATGGCTTCACACCACTAGCTGTGGCTCTGCAGCAGGGTCATGAGAATGTGGTTGCTCACCTTATCAACTATGGGACAAAGGGTAAGGTCCGCCTGCCCGCCTTGCACATTGCAGCTCGCAATGATGACACCCGCACAGCTGCCGTGCTGCTGCAGAATGACCCCAATGCTGACGTCCTCTCCAAGGTGTGTGGCTCTCCCACCCTGTCCCTGCAAGCTTTCCCACCTCCCAGGGAGAACAGCAGCTTGGTATGCTGTATTTATCCATCCTTTCAGCAGGGAACATATATCTGGCTGGGCTGATCCCTCCTTCTTTCCCCTAGACTGGATTTACGCCCTTGCACATTGCAGCTCACTATGAGAATCTCAGTGTGGCCCAACTATTGCTGAATCGTGGAGCCAGCGTCAACTTCACACCCCAGGTGAGTGCTATGTGGGGCGGCTGCTAGGACATCCACAGGTTTCAGCCATGAATGGGCATGTGCTCGTCTCTCACCTGTCCATCCTTGTGCAGGAATTTAGCCATCCACTGCCCTCTGTCCCTTGTTTGCCCCATGCTTCCTGGCAGCCCTGCAGGGAAAAGAGGAGTGTTTGCTTCCTGTAATAAGCTGTCCTTCCTTCTGCCAGAATGGGATCACTCCCCTACACATAGCCTCCCGTCGAGGCAACATCATCATGGTGCGGCTGCTGCTGGACCGTGGGGCCCAGATAGAGACAAGGACCAAGGTGAGACCCCTTCTGAACCACAGACAAGTGCATGGGCCATCTCTGTCTCCATACTCCCTGTGCCTGGGGAGCACTGACGCAGTGTCCTCCTCAGTCCATACCCTGGAAATGTCATGCTGGGGCATGAGCACAGTTCCTGGTGTCCTAAGGGGATGGACAAGGTTTTTCAGTGGTACATACACAGGTTGACAGGAAGCCGCATGGCTGGTGGGCCCTGGGGGCTGAGGGCAGGCTCAGTTTTGGTCTTATTCTGCAAACAAGTCCGAAGTTCCTGTTCCTTTCTGGCCTGTAGGGTGCCTTGCCTTTCCCTGCCCATGCTGAGCCTCTGAACCCTTCTCTCTCCCCAGGATGAGTTGACACCTCTCCACTGTGCAGCTCGCAATGGACATGTGCGAATTGCAGAGATCCTGCTGGACCATGGTGCTCCCATTCAAGCCAAAACCAAGGTGCCTATGGGACTGTGCTCAGTGTCAGTGCAGGGGTCACAAACTGCATGCATTTGCTGGATGCTCTCCATGGCTGGGCTAGGGTTGAACTTGTGGCCACTGAGAGGCAAGGAGCTTCCTGATCCTTCTTCTCAGAGCTGTGGCAGGGAGCAGGGCTGGGTGGGATGCCCCGTGCCCCCTGCTCGTCCCTAAGGCCCTGCTCCCTGCTTGCAGAACGGCCTGTCGCCAATCCACATGGCAGCACAGGGTGACCACCTGGACTGTGTGCGCCTGCTCCTGCAGTACAGTGCCGAGATTGATGACATCACCCTGGACCACTTGACACCACTGCATGTGGCCGCACACTGTGGCCACCACCGTGTGGCCAAGCTGCTGGTGGAGAAGGGAGCCAAGCCCAACTCTAGAGCCCTGGTGAGCCGGGGGGGTGGGCAAGAAAAGGATAGATGATCTGGGGGTGGAGGAAGAAAAAGGTGGAGGAAGAGGGAATGTACTTGCAATTAACTGTCGGTCATTCTGTCTGCAGAATGGCTTCACGCCTCTCCACATTGCCTGCAAGAAGAACCACATTCGGGTGATGGAGCTGCTTCTGAAGACAGGAGCCTCCATTGATGCTGTCACGGAGGTGGGTGGGCTGCAGCCCAGCCTCAGCCCTTCTGTTACTGCCCATACACAGCGGGGCTGGGTGACTGCTGCCCTGCTGCCCCCCAGCATCATCTTCCTTGTGGCTTGGGAGAACTGTGCAGCTTAGGACCCACTGTGCGGGTACCATCTCCTGCAGCCTGTTTCCTGCAGGGCAGAAGCTCTTTGCATTGCTATTGGCTCAGCTAGGGGCTCCAGGGGCTCAGAGGATGGGGGGATTACCTCTGTGTTGGGCCTTCAGCCCTCAGCATGCCTCTTTGCCGCTTTCTCTCCACAGTCTGGCCTGACTCCCCTGCATGTGGCTGCCTTCATGGGGCACTTGCCTATCGTCAAGACCCTGCTGCAGCGTGGAGCATCTCCCAATGTGTCCAACGTGGTGAGTCCTGGCCTGGCTGGAGCCGTGGGGGCTCACTGTGGTGTGGTGTAGTGGGGGGCTGCACCCTGCTTTCTGCGTTCCTGGGCAACCCCTTGGTGATGTGTCCCCTCCTGTGGCCTCACCACTTTATTCTGACCTTGGTGCAGAAAGTGGAGACTCCCCTGCACATGGCAGCCAGAGCTGGGCACATGGATGTGGCCAAGTATCTGCTGCAGAACAAAGCCAAAGTCAACGCCAAGGCCAAGGTAGGCAGGAGCTCCCATGTGCTAGCCCAGTGCTGAGTCCTTTGCTCTCACCTGTCCAGGCCCCTGCTGTGGGGGGATTGTGGAGCAGCAGACTCCTGCTGCTGCAAGGAAGCAGCAAGTCCAAGCCCACCAGCAACAGCTTCTCTGCCTCCCTCACAGGATGACCAGACTCCTCTGCACTGTGCTGCACGCATTGGCCACACCGGCATGGTCCAACTCCTACTGGAGAACAACGCCAACCCCAACCTGGCCACCACAGCAGGGCACATGCCTCTGCACATCACTGCCAGAGAGGGGCATGTAGACACAGCCCTGGCCCTGCTAGAGAAGGGAGCCTCTCAGACCTGCATGACCAAGGTAGGCTGCTGTGGCTGCTGCGGAAGATGGCTGGCAGGGCTGCAGGACAGTGTCCCTGTCACAGAAGAGGCAGCCTCCTCCTGTGCTGTAGTGTGCATCTGCACTCTCCACATCATCCCCTTACACCCAGTGATGGGCTGCCTTTCTCCTCAGAAAGGATTTACCCCTCTCCACGTTGCAGCCAAGTATGGGAAGGTGGATGTGGCAGAGCTGCTGCTGGTGCATGATGCTCACCCCAACGCAGCAGGGAAGGTGAGGGTTGCTCTGGGGCTGTGGGAGAGGTGAGTATGGGCTGAGACTCTGTCTCACATCTGCATGCCCTCTTCCCCTCCCTAGAACGGCCTGACCCCACTGCACGTAGCTGTGCACCACAACAACCTGGAGATCGTCAAGCTTCTGCTTCCCAAGGGGAGCTCTCCTCACAGCTCAGCCTGGGTAAGGCTGGATGGGATCCCTAGGGTGGGGGGACAGTGCCCCATGCTTCATCACCCCTCAATCCTGACACCTGCCATTCCCACCGTAGCTCCAACACCTGCTGCTTTGCTGGCCTGTCCTTGCGCCCATGGAGGTGCTTGAGCAGTCACCCAGTTCCAGCAGAGTGGCTTTCAGGGATATTCCCTGTTGGCAGTCTAGTGGCTGTTGCCTGGGGATGTGTTTCCATGGCAAGCCCTGCTGAGCAGTGCTGCGGTCTGGCAGTTTGGGAAACCACACATGAATGTTTGCATGCAGCTGGGAAGCTGTGAAGGCAGAAAATCCAGCAGCTTGTGAGCGTCCTGGGCTCTGCCTGAGCACGAGGAGCCTTTCCCCGTGGAGCAGCTCAGCAGAATTGGTTTTCACGCTGTTCGCAGAAGCTGCATCCTCTCAGCAGACAAGCGGCTGCTGGTGCTACCATGTGGCCCTCCTCTCTTCCCCCATGCAGCTGCTGGCAGTCTTGCTGGGCTGGCATCAGAGCAGCTGGTGCTGGTGCCGATCTCCCCTTGGTCTGCGTCACGGCAGCCTGCGTCATCACAGGCACAGGGCGTCTGCTTCTCTGCCGGCACATGTCAGCACAAGCAGTGCTCAGGGCCATGCAGCCTCTGCCTGAATACTAATCCTGTGTGTTGCGGGTTCTGCCCCACACCTCTGCCAGGCAGCCCCAAGTGGCTGCATGCTAGAAACTCATGTGAAGAAAACCCCAGGACAGCTGATACCAAAGCAGGTGGTCTTGGAGCCCCCTCACTGTCTTGACTAGAGAAGCAGGATTGGCTTCAGCGGTAGGGTTAGTTGCTGTCAGGGAGATGGTTTGTGTGTGAGCTTGTGTCCCTGAGCCCTGGAAGTAGCCTGGGAGGGCAGGCTTGGCCTGGAGAGGTGGGGTGGCACCTCCTGTCAAGGCAGATCTGCTCGGTGGGTGCTGAGAGCTGCCATGGTCCTCTCCTACAGAACGGATACACCCCTCTGCACATTGCTGCCAAGCAGAACCAGATGGAGGTGGCCAGCAGCTTGCTGCAATACGGTGCTTCTGCAAACGCGGAGTCTGTTCAGGGAGTCACCCCACTGCACCTGGCTTCTCAGGAGGGGCATACGGACATGGTAGCACTGCTTTTCTCCAAGAAAGCCAATGGAAACTTAGGCAACAAGGTATGTTGTGCTGGTGCTTCCTGCCAGGCTGGCAGGCAGTACCAGACCCAGTGCCTCCCTGCATTCAAATAGCGGTTTCCTGGCCAATCGTGTAATGTTGGCCAGTTTGTCATATTTACAACCCAACTTGGTCTCTGCTGGTCGAGCTGCAGAGCTTCCCTTGTGCATGTGACCTGCTCTTCTTGCAGAGTGGCCTGACTCCCCTCCATCTTGTGGCCCAAGAGGGACATGTACCAGTTGCCGATGTTTTGGTGAAACACGGAGTCACAGTGGATGCAACAACGAGGGTAAAGTAGTGCATTGGCCATGATTGGGGTGAAAAACACATGGGAACTACTTCTACATGCCCCATCCTACAGCTGTAGGGGCTGGCCCATACAGTTCAACGTACCCAAGCCAGAAGGCCCAGAAGAAGCACCGACAGCAGTCTGAGACTTGGTCTTGTCTTTCAGATGGGCTACACCTCACTGCATGTAGCCAGCCACTATGGGAACATCAAGTTGGTGAAGTTTCTGCTGCAGCATCAGGCTGATGTCAATGCCAAGACTAAGGTACAATGATGCTGTGTGCTAAAAGGACCTTTCTGCCCTGAGGAACAGTGTGCAGGTTGACGGGAAAGGCTTTGCCCCACCACAACCCCTACACCTTGCTTCAAGCCCTCCTGTTTTCATGGCTAGAAGCTGCTGTAGTCCAGTTACAGCCCCTTTGCACATTGTGGATCCTACAGAGCCCTTTACTCCAGAAAGTAGGAGGCAGCCAATGTGAAGCACCATGTGAAGCCTTGGGGGGCATTTGTGGGGCAGCATACCCCAAAGCTGATGCAGCACTCTCTGCTTTCCCTACAGCTGGGCTACACGCCCCTACACCAGGCGGCACAGCAGGGCCACACGGACGTGGTGACCCTACTGCTGAAGCATGGGGCCTCTCCCAACGAGATCAGCACAGTGAGTAGGGCAAACCACCTGCGCTTCCTCATTGTGTGACATGGTTGGGCACATGCCTGGGTTCCCTTATACCCTTTCCCCTTGCACAGAATGGCACCACTCCCCTGGCCATCGCGAAACGCCTCGGTTACATTTCCGTCACAGATGTGCTCAAGATAGTCACAGAGGAGACCAACATCCCAGTAAGCTCCTGGGCACGGGACTGGCTGGGTGCAGGATCCTGTGGAGAAGGGTTGGGGCTGGGAGCAGCCAAGTGAGGGTCTGCCAGCCTTGGCTAGGCAGTGAGCCCTAGGCAGCTCAGGGTAGGGGCTGCCAAAGAGCAGCTTGAGTACCCAGGCATGTGGAGAGGGGCTGTGGGCAGCTGTGGGTTGTGTGCTGTCCTGCCCTGACTGCCCTCTGCTCCACAGCCAGTCAACGACAAGTACCGCATGAGCTTCCCAGAGACTGTGGATGAGATTCTGGATGTGTCGGAGGATGAAGGTGAGGGGCTGGAGCTGGGTCGCACCCTTAGAGGTCTGCAAGCAGCCCCAGGGATGGGCACAGGGTGGGGAGCTGCCTGGTCCCACCAGGGTCTTGGAACAAAGAAGCGGGAGCCCAGCAGCCCCAGAGATGGCACCTCCTGGCTTGGTCTTCTGCGCTGTGCAGGAGGGTGGTGCCCAGACCTGAGGATGGTGTGCAGAGGGACCCTGGGGACTCTGAGCATCACACCATGCCTTGCTCCCCAGGCGGCACCAGCCCCCAGCGCAGCTGCAGCTGATTTGCTCCTACTCCTTCTCACCAAGACCTCACTTTTGCCTCTTCTTACTTTGCAGGCACTGCTCATGTCACAGTAATGGGTATGAAATGTGTCCCTGTGCCCCAGCTCGATGGCCCATTTCACCCCATGGCCACTAACCATCCGCACGCCACCTCCATCTGCTGAGCCTCGCTGCTGGGCTGGTGCTACCCGGCGCAGGCCCTGCCATCCTGCCCTGCCCATCTGTGTCCAAGCTGCTTGCTGTGGTGTGACTGCATGAAGGGGACTATCCCCAAGCAGAGGGAGCCCAGGCTGTCATCAGCCTTGCTCCCAGCAGCAGGAAGAGCCTGCTCTTGCTGTAAGCTCCGGTGCCCACCCACAGCCAGCCCATGCTGCTCTGGCCTTGGTGGTATGAATCGGAGCACTGGAGGGTCCCTGTGCTGCTCGCCACTGTGGCTCTCCCTGCTTTGGGAGGTGGTGGGCTCCTTCCAGCAGGGCTCTAGCATGAGCTCAGCCTCCGTGGACTCCTTATCAGATGTTAATTGGGTGGCAGGTGGGGATGGCTCGGCTCGTGCCCCCAGCGAGAGGTGTGTGGGTGATCTTGGTGGCCTTGGTGAGTCCTTCCTGTAGCCCCAGCCCCACCTGGTGGTGGGGGGGGCCCAGCAGGCTTGGCTCTGTGCTTGAGTGCTGTGAGGTTGGGGTTGGCTGGCTTCTAACAGCTGTCGCAGCTCCTGCCACACTAACAGCCCAGGCCTCTGGCAGAGGGAGGAGCCTCCCCACAGCTGAGACCCCGGGGATGAATGTGTGTGGCCAGTGGTGGGAGCAGGGATGGGAATAAAGCTGAGCAGCTGTGCTCCCTTGTCCTGCTGCCTATGCGTGCTGAGTCAGCTCTCGGTTTCAGAGGAGGAGCTGATCGCACCGAAACCCAGAACACCTGAACCCAGGGAGCAGGAGGGCAAGAGGGAGATGCTGGAGTTTGTGACCGTGACAGCACTGGAGCAAACGTATGAGGCACTGGGTGGTGGGGAGGGAGTGGGCACAGGGCGTGGGCCAGCCTGGTGCTGGGGTGGGATGCCAGCAGGGCAGGGACAGCTGCAGGCGCTGGGTGCCAGCAGGTCAAGGATGGCTGTGGGCAAGGAGTGTATCCTTGGGCTCCCTGACAGGGTTCTTCACTAGGCTGTGCCTGGTGGCCCTGGGGGGATGGCTGGAGCCTGGGGGGCCCTGGCCCATTGCTGCAGTGGCTGTCACAGTTCTCTCCTGCCAGGGAGGAGTCTCCAGCTGTCCCACAGGTCCCCTGCATGCCCCCTGAGACTGTGGTGACCAGAGCAGAGGAGCCTGAGCAGGTGGGACCTGTGGAGACTGAAGCTGAGCAAGGCAGTCTACTGCTTGCACCCTCAGTGTCCCCACAGGAGGTGAGTGTGGCAGAGGTCCGGTATGTTTCCTGCCAGGGGGAACACCCCTCCTCTGTCAGCCCAGAGCCAAAACATGGGGGGTGGAGGGGATGGGTCGATGGTACAGGGCGGCCCAGGCAGGATGCGGGAGTGCAGAGGGTTGAGCTGGCTCAGCAGCACCGGACAGGACCCTGTGCCCATGGGGGCTCTTCCCTGCCTTTGCACAGCCCTGCAAGGAGTTCGATGAGGACTCCTTGATTCCCAGCAGTCCGGCCACCGAGACCTCGGACAACATCAGCCCGGTGGCCAGCCCCGTGCACACAGGGTGAGTGGCTGCCCAAGGCAGCACTGTGCGTGCGAGCTGGCTGCAGGGCACTGCTTGCCTATGCCTCTGCCCACTGCAGGTTCCTGGTGAGCTTCATGGTGGATGCGCGTGGTGGCTCCATGCGGGGCAGCCGGCACCACGGGCTGCGCGTGGTCATCCCGCCCCGTGCCTGTGCTGCGCCCACCCGCATCACTTGCCGCCTAGTGAAGCCTCAGAAGCTGCCTGCACCCCCACCACTGGCTGAGGAGGAGGGCCTGGCCAGCCGCATCATTGCACTGGGGCCCGCTGGCGCCCAGTTCCTCAGGTGGGCATGACAGGGAATGGAGCCATCCCTTGGTACTGGGGATGGATCTGGGCTCCTCTGGAGGCTGGGGACAGATCTGGGCTCCTCTAGGGGCTGGGGACTAGGCTGTTGCTGGCTGCCTGTGGGGATTCTGCTTCAGGAGCTGTCCCAATTCTGGCCAAGCGCAGAACAATGCTGGGGTAAGCTTTTGCAACCTGGTGTGAGCATGTCTCTTCCTTTATCTGCAGCCCCGTCATAGTGGAGATTCCCCACTTTGCCTCCTACGGACGTGGGGACCGTGAGCTGGTGGTGTTGCGCAGTGAGAATGGCTCTGTCTGGAAGGAGCACCGCAACCGCTATGAGGAGAGCTACATGGACCAGCTGCTCAATGGCATGGATGAGGGTGAGCATGCCGGGTTGGGGGCTTGACACCCCAGCTAAAAGCTGCAGCTGTCCTGGGAGTGGCCAGCACTAGGAGGTGGTGGGATGTGACCAAGCGTGGCATGGTTGGAGGAGCCAGAGGAGGTGGTGGATGAGAGCCATGGGCTCGGTTTGTGGAGGAGCACTGATGACTGTGCTGCCCTTGCAGAGCTGGAGAGCCAAGAGGAGCTGGAGAAGAAGAGGGTCTGCCGCATCATCACCACTGACTTTCCTCTCTACTTCGTGGTCATGTCCCGGATTTGCCAGGACTGTGACATGATTGGCCCTGAAGGAGGGTGCTTGAAAAGCACACTGGTGCCCATGGTGCAGGCCACCTTCCCAGACACCGCTGTCACCAAGAAAGTGAGGCTGGCTCTGCAGGTGAGTCTGAAGAGCCTGGTCTGGAGACCAGCAGGCAGGAACAGGCAGCTTATCCAGCTGTGCCCCAGCACTGCTGGGAGATGGCCCTGATCACTCCACCTGTGCTGCCCACAGGCGCAGCCTGTGCCTGATGAGCTGGTGACCAAGCTGCTGGGGAACCAGGCGACCTTCAGCCCCATCGTCACGGTGGAGCCACGCCGGAGGAAGTTCCACCGCCCCATTGGCCTCCGCATTCCTCTGCCCCCATCCTGGAAGGACAATCCCCGAGACAGTGGCGAGGGTGACACCACCAGCCTGCGCCTGCTCTGCTCTGTGATAGGTGAGGCCACGTGCGTGAGTGCATTCTGACTGGTAATGAGATGAGCTGAGGTGGGATGCATCCCTTGGAGCCAAGGACAGGTTGCACAGTCCAGCAGGGAGAGCAGACCCACTGCAGCGGTAAAGCAGTGTGCTTACCCCTGCTTTCTGCTGCAGGAGGGACAGCACAAGCTCAGTGGGAAGACATCACAGGCACCACGAAGCTGGTATATGAAAAGGAGTGCGCTAACTTTACCACCAATGTGTCTGCCAGGTGAGCCATGGGAGAGCATGTAGTTGGATGGGATTCTTGTTCCTGGGGAAGTTCCCTGCCCTGGATGGGGCTCCCACACATGGAGCTCCTGCGCACCCTTTGTGGTGCTGTTTCCCCCTCTGGTGCAGTGCCCTGACCAACCCCTCCTGCAGGTTCTGGCTGGCTGACTGTCCACGCACTGCTGAGGCTGTGCACTTTGCCACCATGCTGTACAAGGAACTGACGGCTGTGCCCTACATGGCCAAATTTGTGGTGTTTGCCAAGATGAATGATGGACGGGAAGGCCGGCTGCGCTGCTACTGCATGACTGATGACAAAGTGGACAAGACTTTGGAGCAGCACGAGAACTTCACTGAGGTGGCCCGCAGCAGAGACATTGAGGTTTGTCTCCTGCAGTGTTCCTGGAGGGCAGAAGGAAGAAGCTGCTCTGTGCAGGGTCCTAGCTTGAGTTCCTCTCCACGCAGGTGGTGGAGGGAATGCCTCTGCATGTCGAGCTCTCAGGGAACCTGGTGCCAGTCAAGAAGGCCACACAGTCGCGCACGTTCCTCTTCCAGTCCTTCCGGGAGAACCGCCTTGCCATCCCCATCAAGGTAACGGTGGGTGCAGAGTTGGGCTGTGGTGGGGCCCTGTGCCCTGTTCCAGCCCCCTCTACCTGGGTGCTTGCTGCGCAGGTCCGGGACAGCAGTCGGGAAGCCAGTGGCTCCCTGTCCTTCTTGCGCAAGGCCATGAAGTATGAGGACTTGCAGCATGTGCTCTGCCACCTCAACATCAGCATTCCACCCTGTACCAAGGTCAGCTCTCCTTTCTCAAAGTGGCTGTGCTGTGCTGGGGCTGTGCAGGTACCGGGACAGAGCCGCTGCTCTCTCCTCTGGCTGGTGACCCCTTGGTTTGTCCCCACTTTGCAGGGAAGCGGCACTGAGGAGCGGAGGAGGACACTGACACCTTTGTCTCTGCGGGAGCGATACAGTGTCCTGAGTGAGAGCAGTTTCGGTACGCAGCCTCCTGGGTCTGTTCAAGCCTCCCACCTCCTTTGCTTAGAGTAGGGGTGCCCAGGCCAGGAGGAAGGACTGGGCTGACCCTGCTGCACTTGCATGCATGGCATCCTCCTGTTCCTAAGGGGTTTTTTGATCCTGCCTGTGGGGCTGTGCTGAGCCCCCGCAGCCTGCACCTCACTCCTACCCAACCCACAGCTGGAGCTGTGACTCCTCCTTCTCCTCCAGGCTCTCTGGGCAGCACTGACAGGACAGACCAGAAGATGATTGACATTGCAGAGCAGCTGGGCCTCAGCTGGGCAGGTGAGTGCACACCTGAAGGATGCTCATTGCACCTTGAAGCTCTGCACTTAAGAAGACTGGAAACATGCTGCAGGGTTGCATGAATGTGCTTTATGCTGTCTGGGGAGCTGCCCGTGGGTGTGATGCTGAGATGCCGTGTCTCTCCCAGAGCTGGCACGTGAGCTGCAGTTTGGGGTGGATGACATCAACAGGATTCGTGTGGAGAACCCTAATTCCTTGCTGGAGCAGAGCATAGCGTTACTCAATCTCTGGGTCAGCCGTGAGGGCAAGGGTGTCAAGAGTGAGTATCTACAGTTCGGGCTACAAGGGTGAGAGTTGCTGGGCGGGGCATGCAGCCTGTATATGTGTGCTCAGGGCTCCCAGGCTGGGTTTAGGCCACCAGTTCCTGCACGCCTGCCTGGAGGGCAGCTGGGGCATGGCCGCAGCCCCCAGCCTGCCCTGCCTGCTGCTGACACCGGCTTCCCCTGCAGTCGAGAACCTGTACACGGCGCTGAGGAACATTGACCGCAGCGAGATCGTCAGCACGCTGGAGGGCTCCGGCCGGCAGAGCCGCAGCCTGAAGGGCAACTGGCGCTACACGGACAGAGACTGCTCGCTATCGCCCTCCCAGATGAATGGTGAGCCCCACGTCCTGTGCAGGGGATCCCAGAGGGACTAGGAGCAGAGTTGCTGTAGACATAGTGGGGCTGATGTCTGTCTCAAGTCAGGTGCACTGCCCCTAGGAGCTTGGTGGGTGTCAGGTGCCACAGGCAGCTGCAGCCTCTCCATGGAGGCTGGTGCTATGGGAACCTTAGTCCTGCTTTCCATGGAGAACAGACACGTGGGGCTTCCTCCTCCAGAGGTGCCAGTGCGGGATGCCCCTGGCTTGTAGTTCCCAGAGCCACCTGCCCGGCCATGGCTGTGCCTGGGTGCAGGGCCACTGCTATGTGTTTCACAGGAGAGCCAGTGCCACAGGCAGGGATGGGGCTGTTGCTGCCCTGCACCACTCATGCAGCTCTGGCTCATCGCTTTCCCCCTTCGTATCTTCCCTTGTTGTGTTCTCTCAAACACACCACCTACTGCCACCAGATGTGGGCACTCCTGGGGGCCACTTCTTGTCACCTCGAAGTTCATCCTGGCCTCTCCTCTCATCTTCCTCTGCCTGTCTCCACTGTTTCCACCTCAGATGAGCCCTCCGGGAGCACCGTCCTGTTCCAGCAGCTGCATGTCACCCAGGACTGCCCCTCTCTTGGCTGTGTCATGTTCTTCCCTTTCTCCTTCCCTTGCTGGCCTTGCGCTGCTTTCCCACTACACTGTGGAGGCTGGGGGCTCCTGGCCATACACTGTGCTCCAGCTGCTGCTGGCGATCCCTGGCTGCTGGGTAGCAGGATTTCTCTTTCTTTCTCCAGAGCTGAACAAGGGGCCCATGGCTCAGTACAGAAGGAGCAAAGCTGCCTGCATGCCTGAGACCGCTTGGCTTGGCTGTAGTCTCTATTGGTGTGCCCAGGCTGTGCATGAGGCCCTCAGTGATGAGGACATGATGATCTCTTATAGACCTGAAGACATCAGTGGGATTATAGGGCCCTGGCTGCATCCTGCGGGGCCTCATGGCTGCATGACATTTGCCAGGGACATCCTTCCTTGCTCATGAGTCAGCTTTGGGAGTTGGTGCCTGCAGCACCTGGCTACCTGAGCTCCAGGCTGACCTTCAGATGCTGTTTGGGGGCTGTGGACAGGGACTGGGAGTTGGTGGAGCAGGGTGCTAGAGAGGACACCATGTCCTGCAGTGGGGATGCGGCATCACTAGGCCCCAGGCTTGTCCTCATCCGGGGAATGGATAGCCACAGGGGCTGCCCAGCCCCAGCAACTCAGAGTGAGGCACAGGGGCACTTGCAGGGACAGGCGGGACTACGCGAAGACAGCAGCCGCTGTGAGCACGCACCTCCCAGAGGCTGCTTCCCTTCTTGCCCTGCTGTGCTTATGTGTGCGTGAGATGGCTGCTGGAGACGTTGCCTCTGTCTGCCCATGTAGGTTACGCTTCGCTGCAGGATGAGCTGCTCTCCCCTGCCTCCCTGCATATATGCTGCCATCCCCTCTGCGTGCTGACCAGTACCACCGAGCAGGACGCCCTGATGGAGATGTCTGACATGCAGGTGTGGTCCTCAGGGCTCACCCCTTCACTGGTGACGGCTGAGGACTCCTCTCTGGAGTGCAGCAAGGCTGAGGACTCGGATGCCACAAGCGAAGGTCGTTTCCCAGGGCAACTTCTGACAGACGCACATGGCCCAGACCACATGGGCTCTATGGACCTAGTTGAGGATGACACAGTGGACTCAGATGCCATGAACGGGCTGATTGAACTGCTAGAGCAGGAGGAGGGGCAGAGGCCAGAGGGGAAGATGCTGGCCAGGGACCACCAGCTGGGGACTGGAGAGCAGAACCCAGAGAGTGAAGTCTCTTTTGTTTCAGTTCAACAGAAGGTACAAGCCAGGAGCATGGCATCGCCAACTGTGAGCCACACAGTGGAGAGGAGTGCAGACAGGTATGGTGGCCCCAGGTGACAGGGGGCAGTGGGAGGGGAGCTTTGCCAGCTACTGCCTTGTGCTGGGCCATCTGCAACAACTTCCCAGCCTTGCTTGCTTCCCTGCTAACCTCCAGCACTGGAGCCCAACACCCCACGCACAGATGTGGCTTGGGCAATGTGCCTGTAAACCCTCTGGAGATGCTCTGGGGCTCCTTAAAAAGCACCTGGGGGAAATGCCTGCAGACAGCCAGGCCTTGCATGTGGGTTGTGCCTCCCAGCACCATCTCAGGCCTGTGTCCTGCCACCTTCCCAGCAACACTGGTCCCATGAGAGCCCGATGATGCTCTGAGGCATGGCCTGAGAGCCTGAAGACTGGGGTGTGGGATGGGCAGAGAGGGTGGCATGGGAGAAGGCCTGTGACCTTTGTGCATCTGCATTGTATGCCGCTTGTGCCAGGCAGCGGTAGCACAAGGAGCCGGGAGCCCTGTGCCTGGCGGGGTGCAGCTGTGCCCAGCTGTCAGCTGGTGCTCTGGGTGCAGCACTCCAGCAAAGCTGACTGCCTCTCTCTCTCTGTCTCTCTCTCCCTGTCCCTCTCCGGTGCCCAGGCTGAGGGACTGGAATGCAGAAGGCTCCTTTATCTCCTGCCTACAGGACCTGACAGCGGGCTCCTGGCAGGAGGGGGTCACCCGACGACTGGGCCCAGCACACACCACGGCTGCTGGGGCACAGGGCCAGGAGCAAGAGCAGGTCCTGGCGCCGGATGTGGAGCTGATGCGGGTCAGCTCCACGGAGGACAGCGACTGGCAGCCCCAACACCCCATGGGCGGCTGGCCAGAGGAGCCCGACAGCCACTGCTTTGGGCAGGTGAGGTTGAGAGCAGCAGCAGGTGCAGCCCTTTGCCCACCACCAGGTCAAGAAGTCCCAGCAGAACTGCTGCCCTGGCCCCTGGGGGGCCTCTTGGCCCAGAATAGAATGCACACCCAATATATGAGCTCTTGCTCTCCATTTATAACCCAGGCAGGCTCCCTGCTTGCTTCCTTATTGAGTATCTGCCCTGGCCGCTGGCCTGACAGCCTGCTGGGCCAGAAATAGAGCTGGTCTGGGGGCCAGGAGGGGCGGTGGGCATCCCGCCACGGCCACGTGGAGCTGACAGGGATGGGATGAGAGCAGGCGTGTGCCCCCAAGCAGGCACAGCACGGCTGCAGCTGCACCATGGCAGGGCTTGGCTCTGTGCCACATGCGGGTCCATCTGTCCTGTGACGGAGGACTGCTCTCTGCCCTGACAGGCTGATGGGGAAGGGGGTCATGGCTGTCCCTGTCACTGCCTGACAGGGGATGGGTGGTGCTGTTGCAGTCCCAATCCCATGACTTTGACAGAAGCTGTGAGTGCAAAGGACACCCCACCTGCCTTCTCCCTTCTCCCGCCCCGGGCAGCTGATCTGCAGCAGCTAGGGTTACAGCAGTGCTTGCGGAGACTGGGCGCGTGCGGACCCGCGGGCAGCTCCTGTGCCCAGGGCTCTGCCTGCCACAGCCGAAAGCATGGCTGGGCTCTGAGCAGGGGTGCGGGGTACACGCACGACCCTGCAGAAGCAGGATGTGGTCTTTCCTGGTCCAGCTGCTGATTGTCGTGGTGCTGCTGGCCTTCTTCCTGGTCAGCTGCCAGAATGTCCTGTACATCGTCAGGGGCTCTGTGCGCTTCCTGCTCAATCATGCGCACCGTGAGCTGGACAAGGAGCTCGGGGAGAGCCAGGGGCTGGCGGACGACGAGGAGTCTCTCTCTACCAGAGTCGTCCGCCGGCGTGTCCTTGTGAAGGTAAAGGGCAGGGAGCGGTGCCTGGGTGTGCACAGCAGAGAGCAGAGACAGGGCTGGGGCTGTGCAGGAGTCAGAGCCTTGGGCTGTGTGCTGGAGAGCTCTGCTGCCCCCTGAAATGCTGTTCCTCCTGTCCCTGCAGGGCAACGAAGTCCTCCACCTCCCTGGGGAGCATGTGACGGAGGAGCAGTTCACAGATGAACAAGGCAATATAATCACCAAGAAGGTGAGTGACCGGGGAGGAGTGTTTGCAGGGTGCTCTCCACAGCCTTCCTCCTCTCTTTCCATGTGATCCCACTCTTCTCTGCAGCCCAGGACCCTGCAGAGGGTGCTTGCATTCTGCTGTCTCCAATTACATTCGTGACACTTCTCCAGCTAGATTCTGCCAGGGGATGGTGTGCACGGGGCTCAGGGCCAGAGCAGCAAAAAGGAAGGCACGGTGTCGGGGCTGGCTGTGTCCCCCTGTGTGGGCTGGTGCCGGGACTGGCAGTGATGAAGGCTGCATGGGTCTCCGCAGGTCATCCGGAAGGTGGTGCGTCATCTGGGCCCTGATGACACAGATGACAGGCAGGAGCATGAGGACCTGATCCTGGAAGGCTCCCTGCAGGAGCCCCAAGACCTGGAGGCAGAGGCTGATCACTTCATGTACTCCATCCTGCAGCGGGACGGTCTGGGGGCCAAGGTACAGTGTGCTTCTTGGCTGTGCCTTGTAAGTGCCCTGCTCGGGGCCAGCACTGTCTCTGCAGGACTTGTGAGCTCCAGGGCTCCTCTGTCCTCTGTCTTTCCTTCTGTCCTGCTCACCTCTCTCACCTGTTTCCTTCCTAAGGCTGCAAGGGGCTTCTCTTGCCCCTGCACCAGTCTTCTTGCTTGTTGATGTCTTTTGCTGACTGACTCAGCCTTTCCCTCTCCTGTCCTTCTCTCTGTGTCTGTCCGTTCACCTGGGTGATGTCCTGCCTTCTGTCCCTGTGGCTCCCTCAGGAGGAGGTGCAAGTGCGTGTCCCAAAACTGGAGGTCTCCAGGAGCAGGATGGGGGCTCAGATAGTGAAACGAGCCAGTCTGAAAAGGGGGAAGCATTGACCCCCCTCAAATGGCCTCTTTGGAGGTAACCCCACCTTTGCTTTTCCTTTTGTGCCAGCTCCCTTTTGCTGCTGGGATAAAGGTAGCAGAGATGTGTGTGCAAGATGGTGTCTGTCTCCTCTCTCCCTCCAATTTCTTCTTTTTGTTAGTGGGATATCTGTGGTACATGATAGTCAAGACCCTTGTGTTTGTGGACATATGTTCATGCAGACAGTGTCCCCTTGTCTGTTGTCTGCACCTGTCCTTAGAGAGTCCCTCTAGCGTCAGTCGAGGCAGTCTTCCTGCTGCTTTGCTCTTGCTATTTTCTGCAGCATGCAGAAAAGGGAGTGCATTAAGAACTTGTGGGTTCTTCTGTGCTGCTGTGAGAACAAGGTGCAGTCAGTCACTCTTGTTGAAGCAGGGACTGAGGGCTGGCCTTTAGTGCAATGTATCTGTCCCAGGCCCTACAGCAACCCTCCCAGCTCCTTCCAGTGCTGCACTGGCTTTGGTGCAGCTCCGCTCCTACTTGTTGCTGCTCTCTGCATCTGAGGTGACACCACCGGTACCACCTGTGCCGTTGCTGCTGGTTCCAGCCAGGGCACTCATCAGTACTATGATGCTGCCTCTCTACTGCTTCCTGCAAAACTCGTCTTGTGGGTGGGCAGAATGGGTGCATGTGGAACAAGTGTAGGCTGGGACTACATGCCACCTCATCTCTGGGGTGACCCCATCTCTGTCTCATTCTGTGTCTCTCCAGGATCTCACCTCAACACCAAACCACTGATCTCCACACCAACCTGAGAAGAGAGGAGAGGAAAATAGAGATTGGAAGGAAGCAGGGCTGGCTGTATGTGTTTCTATAGGCTAATGGCATGATTTCTGTACGAGATACTTACCGTCCTATCCGCATGACTGACTGACTGCAAGACGCATGAGCTACAGTACTTCCAACAGACAGAGGGACCCTGTCCCTGCCTTGCTGCCACCAGGAGCCTGAAGACAGCAGCACGCACAAAGGGCATCCTTTGGCTCCTCTGGGAAGCCAGAACTGGACTGGCAGCAAACGCGAGGGGAGGAGAATCCACCTTCGCACATCCGCCTGTGTCACTACGTCCCTGTGCCGTGCTCCAGCGGCAGGGGGGAGGCTGGGGCTGCTCACTGTAGGAGGAGAGGGGCTCTACCCCCGTCACCATTCTGCCTCTGCTGGACTCGCTTCTCATCCTTCTCAGTGAGTGCAGGGGCAGGGGGAGGGCAGCAGCTGAGGATGTGAGGGAGGAGGGCTGTGGATGCAACGCTGCCGTGGGCGCTTGGCTGGATGCAGGGCTGCCCTTCCTCTCCCCAGCATGTTCAGCGTCTCCCGCCAGGTCAGAGCTCTGGGCCGAGCACTGAGCTCGTTGCTTATGTTGAAAGTGTAAACTGTACAGCAATCAGCCTTGTGTATATGAACCAGTAAATACTATGCAAACACCTAGGGACACTCTAGCAGTATGTACAAAGCACTAACAGCTCCACCCCCAAATACCTCTTCAGGCTGCAGGATGGGCAAAGCCTTTGGACTGTGTGAGCAGCTCTGGTGAATGGAGCTGGGAGCCTACAGGCGTGAAAGGGCAGCGGATTATCTTGTCTTATGCCCTTCCATCTGAGCCTGGCCCCTTCTTGGCCTGAAGAGAGAGGTCCATGGGGGCAGCCCCATGGGGTGGTCCATGGTGCAAGCCCCAGTTTGTGCTGGCTTCAGCTGGGGTGAGGCTGGCAGCCTGCACTGAGGTGCTTGGGGCCTAGGGAGGATAGGTAGTGAGAAAGGGCAGGGAATGTGCTTGTGCCACACACTGGGTTGTGCCTAGCTCTACTCAGCACAATATTTGCTCAGGAGATGAGCCAGGAGCTGGCAGGAACCAGAGGCCCTGCACTGCTTTGCAAGGCCTCCTGGCCTCCCTGTGAGGGCACAAATGAGCACAGACCCTTGACCCTGTGAATGCTGGCCCACCCAGGACCAACCCCAGAAATGAGGGGAGCTACTCCCCTGAGTGGCTGCACTTTGGCCAAGTGAAAGCCCTTCTGCAGCCACCGGGCTAAGCAGTCACCCTGAAAGCGAGGGCAGTGCTGGGGCAGCTGCTCTGGCAGGAGAATCACGGTGGTCAGGGCTGCCCAGGCAGCACTGAGGTGTGCAGAAGGTTGAATCTGCTACAAAACTTGACCCTAGAAGGACAGGATGCAGACAGTGGTAAATCCGTGTCCCTAGCTCTGTCCTTTACCTAACCAATTTGGGGGCCTGGCCTTTGTAGCAGGGTGGTGTGGAGACTCCCTTGCCCTCTCCCTGGAGGTGGCTGTGGACTTGTTTAGCAGGGCCTGATGCTCTTGGTAGCCATGTGAAGAACAAGCCCACCTCCAGCTTCAGGCAGAGCAGCCCTGTGTCGCAGTGGGTGCACATATGCCAGGAAAGTCCCTGGCTCTGCTGCAGCCTGGGTAAGAAGCCCAGATGCAGCTAAGCCACTGGCCCAGCTTAGCCATGGAGAGCAAAGCATCCCCTTTCTCACCCCAACTCAAAGTAGGCACAGACTCCATCCATCACCCTTGCTGTGTACAATTACCTACCTAGACCCACTGCAACAGCTGACCCTGTAGCATCACCGTAGAGTTGTTTGTGGGTCCTGTGCTTTGGCCTAGTATACGCCTTAGGGAATGTGCTGTGCTGCAGCTGTGCCCAGCACCTGCAGTGACATTGCTTTGCGCTCAGATTGCTCGTAGGGCTGGTAGGGGGAGGCTGCACCCAACACTGAGCCTAGAGAATGCTGCAGTCTGCACACTAGAAGCTTTTTAGAAGTTTTAAAAATTACTTTTATTTCCTTTTTTTAATTGTTATGGAAACAAGCCTTTTGGATCTCCCTGTCTTAGCCCCTGATGTATAGATCATATCCCTGTACACCAGCTATCAGACTATGAATTAATAAAGAAACTAACACAGACCGCGTCTCGTCTCTGCTTTTCCAAGGGCAAGGGGAAGACAGAGGCTCCCGGGCGCCGCAGTTAAGCCCGGCGAGCAGCCGATCCTCGCAGGACGCAGGGCTGGTGCCCCGTCTCCCCACCGCGCCCCCCCCGCAAGCCCGATGAGTGCGCCGCGGTCCGCCCGGCGCTGTCCAGCGGCCGTGGTGCTGGAGCGCGGCGCCCCGTAGCCCGGGCTCCGCGGCGGCTCCTTCGCCGTCGGCTCTCAAAGCACGATTTGTCTGGGCAGAGCCAATCCCGGGCTGCCCGTGAGCATAGCCAATGGGAATCGAGGCCGCGGAGATCCGGCCAATGGGAGCCAGCCCTTGCAGCTGCCCGGCCAATGGGTGCGCCGTATTCTAATAGACCTCATCTTTATCAGAGAAATGTTGCCTCTTCCCAAGCCCAAGTTGAGTGCCCGGTGCTGGTGCCACGTCGGGTGCGGGGTCAGCCGGGGGCAGCTGCCACCGAGGCAGTGGCCACTTGCTGCCGTGGCCCTGGCCCTCTGGGGCAGCTCGCCCAGCACTCCAGGTGCCCGCTGGCAGCGTGCCAGCTGGTGTGGACACTACGGGCCAGTAGCCCCAAGGCCGACGGGGATGGGCTGCCCATCATGCCCTCGGAGTGCCAGCCTCTGAGGGCTGTCCTGGAGCCATGGACGCCAACCTGCCAGGCACCTTCCTGCTCAGCGGCCCTTCACTGGGCCCCTTCCCTGAGGCCAAGGCACCTGTCTGCCAGTACTCGGTGCAGAGCTCCTTCTACAAGCTGGGTCCCCCCGGGCTGGGTGCCCAGCTGGCCGCTGGCACCCCACACGGCATCTCCGACATCCTTGGCCGGCCCACAGCGACGCCAAACAGCAGCCTCCTGCCCAGCTACCCCCACGCAGGTGGATTTAATGGACTGAGCTCCCCAGGCGTCTATTATGGGCCACAGGTGGGAGCCCTCCCAAAGGCCAGCAACGATTATGTGCCGCGGGGCCGGAGCTGCTGGGCAGAGGCGCCTGACTGGCAGGGCAGCCGGCAGTGCGGTGGCCGTAAGTACGGGGCTGGGAGTGGGTGGGCAGCTGGTGGGACCCCATCTGCTCTGGTGCTTTATGCAAGTCACAGCTTGACACCTGGGGATGTGCTGGGATGTGGAGGGGTCAGCTCAAGAGCAGGGGCAGTGCAACAGTGGAGGGTAACTCTTGGCTTAGCCCCAGGGGGAGGCACAACTTGGGAGCTCAGGCAGAGCCCAGGCAGAGAGCCCAGGCAGACTCCCTACCCCTGGCAGCCTCCCTTGGTCAGTGCCAGGGACAAGGACGGTCCTGGGCTGGCATGCATCTGGCAGGGGCACTGCGGAGCATACTGCTGCCATGATGGGGCTGTGCTGGGTGAGCACAGCCACTACCTCACAGGGAGCCCACAGAGTACCCAGGGCTGGGGGCTGTGGTTCAGTGCCTGCAGCCCTGTTCCCCTCCCCGGTGATTCTCATAGAGCAGACGGGTAAGGCAGATCTTACTTCCTTCCCATTGTGCACTCAGAGAGGTGGGGGGCATGGTCATGGTTCTCCCAGTGCAGAGTAGCTCCACAGTCACATGCTGCTCCTAATGCCCGTTCCCTTCTCAGCCCAGCAAATAGTTTCTGCTCCCAAGCAGGAGGTGCAGAGCCCAGCCTTGGAGGCAACACAGCTCCAGGGTCAAAGCTGGGGAGACAGGATATTGTTTTACTTTGGTGGGGAGTGGCAGCATAAAGGGACGTGGGGATTGGGCTGCCCAGAGCCATGAGCCTGGTGCTCACCCACTGCCCTTGTCCCAAAGCCCCTGCGCACCTGACTGACAGCCTGCACAAGAAGAAGCACACGCGTCCGACCTTCACAGGGCATCAGATCTTTGCTCTGGAGAAGACGTTTGAGCAGACCAAATACCTGGCGGGGCCAGAACGGGCACGGTTGGCATATTCCCTCGGCATGACTGAGTCCCAGGTGAAGGTGAGTGGGGGGTGTGCGGTGTGTGGGGCATATGGCAGGTGGCTGTTAACAGCCTTGTGGGGCTGCAGGTTTGGTTCCAGAACCGACGCACCAAGTGGAGGAAGAAGAGTGCCCTGGAGCCCTCCTCCTCCTCGCAGCGGGCGGGGGGCTCCAGTGGAGAGCGGGCGGCCTCTGAGACCGAGGATGATGAGTACAACAAGCCCCTGGACCCTGACTCAGATGATGAGAAGATCCGACTGCTGCTGAGGAAGCACCGTGCGGCCTTCTCAGTGCTGGGGCTGGGCACGCACAGCGGCTGAGCACCTGGGAATGGGCACTGCTGTGCCCCCACTGCAGCTCCTGCCCTGGGCTCGGGGTCTGGGAACAGCAGCGGTGAAATAAAGGCCCCTGCCCCAGTACTTACTACATGGGTCTGCAATGCCTGGTGCCCCAGAGGCTGGGCTGGGAAGGGGCTGAGGCTGGGGGGGCCATGCACCGGGCAGGAAGGTCCCCCAAAACCCTCAGAGTTTCCCCAGAATGGGTGTGCGCTGGCAGCAAGAAGTGCTGTCCAAAAGTCACTCATTAGGGCCTCTTGTTGGAACCTATTAGCAGCAAATAAATATCATTTATCTTAACTGTGTGAGTGAGAGCCCATTCACCTGTCGGAGCTGCAGGATTGATGTGGCAGCAATAGCCGTGGCTTGTTTGCTGCCAACCTGCGGGGCCCCCCCCAATGCTGCGCCCAGCTCGGTGCAGACTGCATGCACTCCTGGGGCCATGCCCCCCTGGTTCCTGCCGGCTCAGCCTCTGCTTGTTGGAGGCACAGGGCCACCACCTGTCCCTGCTGCCTGAGGTGCCAAGGGACTGCTGCTGGGGCCACCGAGAGCTGACAAAGTGCAAGCAAACAGTGCTACGGTGTCCTGGGGAGAAATCAATAGGCAATGATAAGGTGCTGCTGGGCCATTGTGCAGTGGCTGGCAGCGTGGCACAAGAGTGGAGGTGCTGTTGGGGGGCCCCCTGCCAGCTTCAGGCAGCACTGGTGTATACGTCCCTACCTGCGCAGTGCTGGTCTTACATCACAGCAGCCTCCAATGCTCCCTAATGGCATTGGGATGCTGTGGGCTGACACTGGGCCCCTACCTGCCCAGCCCCAAGGCACACACTCAGCTCCAAATCCTTACTTTCTGCCGTACTTTGAGCTCTGCAGGGAGCCCTGACAGCTTTGCAGCACATCCTGGGGACTTGGGGAAGCCTGAACTTACCCAGCAAGCATGGGAGGTGTAATGCTACCCCTGACCGCGCAGCTCCCGGTTTTCCCGAGCTGATGCTGCTCCGCTGCAGGGCCATGGAGCCATGCACCATCCCTAGGCATTGCAGTGCAGGAGTGTTCTCCTCCTGGCCAGAGTGTGAGGCTGCTGCTGGGATATTTTTTTGACATTTTCTAAGCTGCTTGACGTGGCTGACAATTTTTAATGTACTAACTGCCTGGTCCAGTGAGCTGATTAATTGGTGCTGTGGAGATCAATAGAAAACAGAAAATTAAAACAATTTTAAAGTGATTAAGTAGTTTAACACCTGTCTGATGCCACGTCAGGGCTGGGAGACAAATAAAGCAGGTGGCAAAGGGCCGGCTGCAGCCCAGGAGTGACAAATCGCAGGCGCAGCCCGGCTGCCCTAAGCATCCCACGGCTGTACCGGAGCTGTGGAGCTGCTCATGGGGCTGCAGTGCAGGATTAATCCCACCTCCAGCTCCTCTCGTCCTGCTGCCCTGCAGCCAGCTCCGATGGATGGTGCCAACCATGTGCCATGGCTGACGGCTGCCATGGCACAGTCCCAGCCAGCACTGGAGCTCATGGGGCTCTCAGAGTCTGGCCCATGGTGAGTGCCAGCACTGCATCCCTGGCCCTCCTCATGCTCCTCACCAGGCACTACTCTGGAGCGCGAGTGCGAGCAGGGTGGGCTGGCAGGCAGATGGATAGCAGCTCCGCTTCAATTCCACATCCCTTTTCTCCCAGACAAACCCCGTCGGATTTTCATAAATCAAAGCGCCACACTGTTTAATAAAAATTTATTGACTTACAAGTGATTATTTATCAAAAGGCCATTAATAGCGGCTCCGGGAATGATGTGCTACTGGGTGGTGCGGAGAGACTAATAGCAAATCAATGCCAGCATCTGGGCAGAATGCATATGAGGGCCCCTGGCCCCAGTGGGCTGCACGGCTGCTGCTGCCGGGGCCAGCAGCCCCTACCCCACGGGCTGCCCCACACTCCCCCCGGTTATTTATCGCTTACAAATGAAATGATCAATACTTTTAATCTAGAGCTAAATTTATTAACTTTCCCATCGGAGAGAGACATATTGACTGGGAGCACAGGGAGGGGGAGCTGAGGAAAGACGGATGCGTGCCTGCTCACCTGCCTAGCCTGCTGCGCAGCATCCCAGTGGCAGCAGGACCGTGAGGATGGCCCCAAGCACAGCGAGGAGGATGGAGGTACCCAGGAGCCACAGACTACTGCTGTCACCACAGCACCTGTGACCACTGCAGGCAGACTGGCAGGCACCTGCAGCCAGGTCTAAGTGCTGGGTGCAGGGGCGCTATGGGCACCCAGCATGGCACAGCCCCTGCCTCTGCGTGCAACTATTTGCACAGCCAAACGCAATGCCCTGGCCCTCTGACCTGGAAAAGTAGAGCGCTGGGTGTGATGCGTGCTCAGGCAAAGTGGCTGGGGAAAGGCGAAGGGAGCCTAGAGACCCTGCGCCATCTGAGCAGCAATGCTCATGTCCCCAGCCCAGTGCAGTGTGTCTGACTGCAGCTCAGCACAGGGGCACCAAGGGGGCACGGCCCAACATGGGCACCCTGTGGCTCTCCAGAGCCACTCAGCAGAGCACAGCTGGGGGGCTCAGTGCGAAGGACCTGAGGCAGGGAAAAGCTTTGTGAGCCCGGAGGCAGGAGTAGCCCTACGCATTCTGTGCTGCAGCCATGAGAGGCACAGGCTCATAAGATTCCCTTGGTTGTCAAGGCAGCTCATCTGAGCGCAGCTCACCAGTTTCTGTGCCGTGGGAGACTTGTGACTGACACACATGCACATCAACACACCAGCCCTCCACCTGGGCCTGTAAACACCATATGGAAGCAAATGACACCAGAAGTGTTTCATTTAATATTGCCCCTGCAAGGGGGTTCACTGTAACAGTAACAAGAAGGCATCTGTGCCAAGAGTTGCCAACGGCCTGAAGACTCTAGGCAGTAATAGTGCCTCCAGGAAAGAAGAGCCAGGAGATGAAGGAGTAAGTCCAAACAGCTCTGGAGCAGTCAAAGTCCAAAGAAATGTTGCTGCTTCAGACAAGACCTGGCTCATACTGGAGGCAGAGGGCTCTGGCCAGGTAACAGTGCTGGAGGCAGAGGGCTCAGGAGCGGCTCCGGTCTTCATGGTTGCCTACAATCATTTTGCTGTAAAGTTTCTGTTGCTCCTCCTTGAATGTATCTTTCACCTTCTCCCTCTTTAGACCTCCATCCCTAGAAAAAGAATCATTCACATTGGAGCTAAAGGAATGCACTGACACTGCAGCTGGGGCTGCTCTGAGCAGGCTGGAGCTCCCACATCAGCCTGATGAGTGCATTTGTCCCTTCGGTTGACACAGCATACTGCAGGCTGATTGTCCACAGGGGGAGCTCCTTTCACCCCACGCTCTGCCAAGAATGGCACACATAGCCCTGCACAGTGCTCAGCATGTCCAACACCACTGCAGCACACTGCTTGCAGAGGCCCTCTACCTCTCAGGCTCCAAAGATCTCAATGCCTGACAAGGGAGGTTCTCAAGCTTCACATGCTTTGCTGAGCAACATCAAGTAAGAACTGGGGAACTCCTGAGCAAGCTGCATTCACAGAATGAAATTCTGGTGCCCAACACACAGAGCAGAAGCCAAGACTTTGGTCTTGACTATAGAAGAGCTGTTTTGGACATGCACCTCCATTTCTACAGAGGTCTACACCAGGCAGTGCAAGACACAAACTTAGCTCTGCAGCCTACAAACACATTATCAGGATCCAAGAACACAGAACACTAGAACTGGGAGGAGAAATGTCTGGCAAGACTCACCAGAGCAGATCCACAAGGCCTCCCTGCCTGGCAATAGCTGACTTCACTCGATTGGCAAACTGGACAGCATCCTCATCGCACTGTGGGAAAATGACACTGTTCAGACAGAGCAAAAGGCTAAAGAGGCAGCAGATCAGACGGAGTAGGTTCACCTTACTTACCTGTCTGGTCATTGGGGGCAAGTACCACACACTGCAGACAATGGCCCAGCTTGTCATCATCCTAAGGAGGTAGGTTACCATGCCATACTTGCTGCTGTTCCAAAAGGCATCTCCAAACTGTGGATCATACTGTGGAGGCAGGAGAGCTTATGAAAGTCAGGTAATGGATGCACCTTCCCTGAGACTCCAAGTTCTACATCAAATCCAAGTACAGACTTGCCCTCCCCAGTGCACGTGGATTAACGTCAGTGTCCCCACACACCACAATCTGAGGACCAGGCTGTTGCAACCCAGCAGTGCCAAGACTGGGCTATCAAGACTGACCTTGTAAGCAGATAAATGTAAACTGCTGTAAAAATATCTGCTTTCTCATACCTTGATGGCTACAGGGTAAACCGTGGCTCCAATTTCAAAGCTCCCCTTTTTGAACATCATCACAGATGTGTTGTTGATGCAGGTTCCTGTAAGAGACAAGCACAATCTTTGTAAGTCAGTCCAGAAGTCTAAGCTATACACCTATACGCATCTGACAACTGCCCCTGACACTCACTCCAAACCCTGCTCTGGTTGTGTACAAGATTTGTAGCATCACTGAGACATCATATATCTGACATCCACATTCTGGGTTCATTTAACTCTAAAGATGCCATGTCCATTTTGCCTCACTGAAAGCTCTCAAGGCCCTTGGCTGTGTGAAGAAATAACACAGACAAGGTGCTGTGCCCTCTGTTGTGCCCTCCTCCACCAGGTGCTTGTCTGGTCTAACTCCACAACTCACCTTCCGGAAAGATAAGAATAGGCAATTTGCTCTTGTCCTGGACATGCTCTGTGAGCCTAAACAGAAGAGAGTCACCAGTTATCAAGAGAGCTGTCCTGACAATTGACACAGCCGCCCCCAACCCTTTCCCAGCCTCCAAACCTCCCCCAGCAGCTAGCAACTGTCACACCTTTTGGCAACGAGGTGACGGTCTTTGACCTCAGAACGCTCAAACCAGACGTGGGGGCAAGCTTTCACCATGGCTCTCTGTATCACACCCATGAGCCCTCCGTGGATTTGACCCACCTGAACAGGGTGAGAAAACATAAGTTACAAGACCTGGGGACATATGAAGGACAAGGCAACTCCTACAGCTTCGCTGCTAAGCTGAGGTTCATCTTTCTACCCTTGTGCTTGTAAGGCTGAGAGGAAAAGTTCCAGGCTCTGAATGTAAGGATGCAGCAAGCCCCAAGGGAGGTCAAGCTTGCTGGAAAGCAACACAACAGCAGGCAGAGCTGGGGCACAGACCTTACCATTGCATAGTAGCCATCACTGGCCAGGATGATCACATCAATAGGGGATGTGTGATTGGCCACGCAAATGCCTCCATTTCGGGGTCTGTTTTCTCTAAATGCAAAACAAAGGCACAGATGAGGGCAGAAGAATGAAGAGTGAGGCCTGCAAGAGGCACAGCACGATGCAGCCAATGGGGATGGACACTGCAGCAGACAGTGCTGCCTTACCGGTCATGGTAGGTGATGATGGCTGTGAGGGCACGCACGCAGATCCGGTAACACATCAGGTGAACGTGCTTGCTGAGGAACTCTTTACACCTGCCACCCAGAACAGAGACCATCAGCCCCAGCTGCCCATAAAGGGGCCACTCAGCCCAGCTGTCTAGGGTCATGAGATCCCACTGAGACTTCAAATCATGCCCACATAAACACATCTCCTTCTGGGTTTTGCTGGTTGCTTATTGATACTTTATCTCCTGAGAATCAAACTTTTGCCTTTGCTCTTTTCTGTTTTTACTCCTTTCAGAGATCTGGGCTGAGAGCAATGCCACAGGCTTAATGTTCACGTCTAGGCCTCTTATTTAAAGTAGTAGGAAATACACTCCTGACAGGCTACAGATGACAGGACCACCTGCCTCATCTGCCGCATGCAGATGAGACAGGCCTTGCAGGACAACTTCCTAATTATCAGGTCTCAAACAGCACAGGGTGCCGCCCCATCACTTCTTTCAAAGGCCAACTCACCTTCCATTTGGCAAATACCCCACCACTGTAGTACCAGTCACCAACAAGCTGATGCCAGTGAACGCCAGGGCTATCCTGCAGAAAGAGGGAAGCTGCATGCTAACAAATCCAGGCCAGAGGCCCTGCTCATCACATAACCTGTCTCTCCCCACCATGTCAAGTGGGGTCTGTGGACTGGGGGACCAGCTGCACCAGGAACAGGCTACGGGCAGGTTTCTGCAGCAGCACCCACCTGAGGGGCAGAAGGAAGCAGTAGCGGATGAGAACACCCAGTCCCCAGAGTACAGTGAGGCGCAGACTGATGTAGTGGAAGTTGTAGTTGGTCCTGCTGAGCAGGTTCCAGGACTCCAGCTCTTCAGCTGAGAACCTCTTGGTCACTTCATCGTCCATGATGGTCTCGATGCCTTTGCGGCAGAAATAGAAGATATCTGAGAGCTCAAACTCGGGGGTGTCCAGGGCTTTGCCACTGCCACTCCGACGGATCTCTTTGATCTCCTCTTCCAGTGATGTTGGCTCCTTTGCAATGATACCTGCAACAAGCCACAGGCAGCTCTGAGCAAAGTATGACTTGCCTGCTGAAAAGGCAGCCGAGGGCCAGGGGGCCCCTACTGACCTGCCCTCCACAAGGCTCCCTTCCTTCCTCCACCCTCCCAACTACCTAGACATGAAACATGCCCTGGGTGCCTCATGCACTGGACCTTCCCATTGCTATTGCCAATCCACCTATGTGGAGAGGGCATCCCATCACACTTCAGCTCTCAGAGACACTACATTTACCATACAAAAATTTGAACTTCAAATGTACCCAAGCAGGGCAGGATCTTACCATTGACATAGGGCTTGTATAATGGATGGTTCTTCTCTTTGGCACCACGCTCTATTCTCAGTGTTGCCCACTGCAAGAGAAACACATAGCAAATGAGACTGTCAAAGCCTGTAGCTCCACTTGATACTATTCCCGATTTACAGCTGGTTTCCAGGGAAGACCATGCTTAAGGGGATCAAATGAGATGAAAGCAGGATGCTTCCATACAGAACTGAGTGTGAGTGGTGAACATGCAGCTGTACTGAAGTGGAAGCAGACACTAGGCTGGGAAGAAAGTTTTCTCAGCAGAGATTTGTCTATAATGGAATGAAAGGAGTGATGGGAAGGTGACCAGCACTTAGGAAAGCCATAACGTGCACACACTTGTGTGCCATTCTGCACAGCAGAGCCTCAGTGGAAGAATGAGTGCCAGAACGTGAAATGGTATTCAGTGGTGAGATGGTACAGCAAGACTTTCTACAGCCTCCTGTAGAACTGCATGTGGATGCCACTGCACAGCCTCCAGATGGACCTTGCATCCTGCATGCCCTCCTGCTGGGCTGGAACGTGATGTAGCTCAGCAAGTAGATAATGGACCAGCACTATTTTCCACTATTGGATTCCTCCAAACTCAAAGCAGAGACTGTGTTTTCAGGCTGGTGCTAAGTACATCAGGCCAGTCTCATGAGGAGATGAGATCCCTCCCTATTCAATTCACCTAACAGCTGCTACTGCTTCTCAGTTCATAGACAGTCCAAAACAGCAGCAGCAAGCACCCTCAGACAAACACCCTCAGCTGCTCCATCAGTCATCTGTGAAGAAGCAGAAACTGCTGGGAACTCCAGGATTCCCAGGCTCAGCCCGTGACACTATTAGATGAGAAAGAAGTGATGTGGGAATGCTAATTGTGGGTGGAGCGTTTAGCTCATCTGGCAGCCTCCTCTGCCAGTAGAAGGAACTGCAGGATTGCAGAAGATTGTCCAGACACTGCCATCCCAGGAGAAGGTAAAAGAGAAGCTCTGACCCAACAGGAGTGGAGCAGCCTGCACAGAAAGCACATTCTTCGCCAGTCCCACAATAGAGACCATAGTGGCAGAGAACTCAGCCTGCCACATGGGAAGCAGTGAGCAGGTCTCCCTCTCAACCAACACAGGCGCGTGGCTACCACTCCGAGCCCCACAGCCCCCCCGCTTGCCAGACTCAGGTGCTGCCTCCCAGGCTAGGTTTGCAACACCAGCCTCAAGAACTTGAAAAATATTTCTTGTGAATAATACTCCCCATACAATTCTGAATGACCAGACCCAGCCACTGAGCTTTACATCAATCTATGAGCCAATCTGCCAGAATGCTCCTCTCTCCCACCACAAAGATTCTTTGATAAAAGCTGAAATAGATTTCAAAGTCTTCTCGGAAAAATAGTTGCGAAATTGAACACCAAAATGTACTGAGATTAAATGTTCCTTCATTGAATGAAAGAAAGGAAAAATAATTACAGTAAAATAAAATGTTCAATTTCGGATAAGCCAAAATTCTTACTAATTTTTTCTCTCAGTTCAGTCACTAAATTGAAAGCAAGGTCTTCAGACACCAGTGTTAATGAAGCACGTCGCAAAGCACTGGGTCTTCCCACTCACACCACAGACTTTTGGGAGGACTCAGAGTTTAAAGCGCTGAACATCGCAAGCTGCAGGGCTGCCCTCTCCAGCCAGACAGAGATGCTCCCAGAGATCAGCTCTGTACTGAATACCGTAGCAGTTCGGACACCACATTTAATAGCCTGAAACTTCCCTGCTAAGCACAGTGCCATCTTCTTCCTTTTCCCGGAGCAGCCAGGTCTGGCTTGGTTTGGGTTTTATCTATTGGGAACTTTGCAAGAATTCTGGTCTCACCAGGGACTTGATTCAAGGAGAGGCGCTGGCTAAGATGGCCCAGAAATAAGTCTGCTGAAGGCAGCAGGGCAACAGCATGACCCCAAGTTGGAAAATTCCACTTGGCTTTTTTGTGCCAAGAGGGGCAGCAAGCGCTGCTGCTGTCCTCAGAGGCTGCAGGTCTAGCAGTGGCTGCTGGGCTCAGCAGATAAGCAGGCGGCACTTTGGGACTTGGGACCTCTGCATTCTGGCCACAGACTGCCCAGGGCTCACAGCACATAAAGTTCCACCTTGCTGCCTGTTTTTGCTTCATCCAAACATACTGGAGATGAGCAGCCCACTGCCTGTAGTTCCTCTCTGTCACATTCTACACCCCTTTAGGCTTCCCTCCATATCGAACTGTGACAGCACTCAGCCTTGCCTGGGACATTAACGCGGCCAAGCACACACCTCCTCCCAGCACATCCCCAGTTACTGCTGTACGATTTGCATGCTTATGGGCCATGCTGTCCTACGACTTTGTTTGAAGACTTAGTGGCTTAACCACAGAGAAAAAAAAAACAACCTGTGAACAGATGTCGAATAAATTGCATTTGGCTGAGATGACTCCAGCAGGTCTTCTGGCACCAGCACGTTACCAGCAAACCACACTCCCCTCCCCTGTTGTCTGCTGTGCTCCACAGAAGGGAAAAAACTTCTCCTCCTACCGTTAACATGCTCGATGAGATCCCTGTAAACACTCCCCAGCACAGAAAGTTCTGAAAACATGACTTACCTGAAAAATCTTCAATAATGTTTTCATGTAAACTTTGCGGATGCCAAAGGAGACTCCAAAAATTGCTGGCACAATGATGAAAACCAGGAGTAGAGTGAAGAGGACGGTTATGGAGATTCCCAAGAGATTAACAACCAGGCTGTCAAAGGGGAGCAGGAGGAACATGATGAAGGGCCCAAGCAAGGCTGGTGCCCTGCGATCCTGCAGCCAAACAGGAAGGCTGCCCGCAGCAGTTAAACAGTCCTATTATTCAGTGATAGTCTCACACATGCACTGAGTCCACTGTTGCTCACAGACCCCATTCCAAAGTTCACATCCTTTTTGGGCTCTGTGAGAGAGGGAACGAACAGTATCTGGGAGAGAGGTTGGGAAAACAAGCAAATACTGCCAGGAGTCCTGGCGAGTTCAAACAGTGCACGTTAAGGAGCTCAAAGAAGATGAAGCACGCAGGCAGGTTCCTCCATGGGTTTGCAGTGGGTACTGTCCTGGAACAACTGTGTGAATACAGGCTCTCCCAAAGCGCTGATGAGCAAATCCTGATGTGGAGCAGCTTCTGAAGACAATGGCAGTAGAATTCCTCTCAGGCTGCTGCGGGTATGCAGTGTCTCCTCATGGGGCCAAGATGGAGTCCATCTCTGATCCTGCATTGGAGGAAACTGAGGAAGTTGGCACTTGGAGGAGCCTACTGTATGCGGAGATGTTATTGTACCTTCCAGGACACAGGTAGTGGCTCAGATCCTCACATGACACCTATAACAAAATTAATTCCAGAGATCCCTAGCATCCACTCCTGCTGAAGGGTCATAACTGACTCAAATGAAACCCGTGTCCCTGGAAAGCTCTCCAAACAGTGCGCTGGCTTCTTGGTAGACCAGGCACTCACATGCCACCAGCACTAGAGGAGAAAAGAGAAACTGAAGTCAGGCAAGTCACGCAACTCAGAGACGTCAGTGGCAGGAGGCCAAGGACAGTGTGCGCTGAAACCATGAAGGCAATGCTCAGGCTGAGGTCACATCACTCTGAGCAGCTCCTGAGACACTTCAGACTCAGACTGGTACTCCAGCTTCCATCTCATACCATTAGACACATGTCCTGCACCTTCCTCCCAGGCAAACCTCAGACTGGCTGCAACCAGAGCCACTCTGGAGCACAGGATGCTGAGAGTGTCTCTAAAGGTCCTAAGTACAGGAAGAGAGCCAATGAAGTAGCAGAAAGCCCTTCTGAATGACAGAGCCCTCACCACCTCTCATTTCACAGGAATCCAAGCTCAGGGAGCCAGCTATGTGCCAGATTCCTGGGAAGGAATCATTTCCTCTACCCCTGTACACAGGTTCCTTGGGCGTGGCTCACCTACTGCACTTACACAGGGCAGCTTTACAAACAATGCATGACAGGAAGTTAGCCCAAGGGGAGAATTACTGCTGATGATTAGCCACAGTGGAACTCACAGGGACAAGGGGAGCAGTCAAAGGTCAACGCACAGCACTGCAGCCCTCGCAGGGGATGACCCGGCAGAACAGGTCTGCACGAGGCCAACACTGGTTGGAGCGTCTGCTCAGGGGAGAACTCCCTCCGGATACTATCTCTGCCTGCTGCCAGAGGGCACGGTGTCAGCCTAAGGGTGGGATGGAACAGTGCTTGAACTCAGAGGAGCAGGGGAGGGTGGGAATACCCTTTTGCTCCCCCGTATGTACAGCATGTTGCAGCTGCTGGCATTGCAGACGCCTTTACAAACTATTTCCTGAGAGCAGCAGTTCTGCAGCCACACGTGTGACTGTCCATCAGCCAGAGCTGTCACTGTTAGACCGGCCCCGGCTGCACGCTGCCCCGCGAGGGGCTCAGTACCACGTTCCTGTACTGCGTCGCTGCTGTGCCCTGGCCCCACGCACCGGCAGCCACGTGCGGTGCCCAATTCAGTCCGACTGCAGCAGGCACGGTCCGGCAGCCCCCGACCTCGTGTCGGGCTCCGCGCTCGGGGACTGAAGCTGTGCCCTTCCACCCAACGCGGTCACCCGAGTGCGGCGTGGCCGGGAGCGCTCCCCGCGGCTTTGTTACGGCCTACGGGACACCGCCCACGGCAGCAGCGAATCCGGGGAAGGCCGGGGCCGGCGGCGACCTTTGTGCGCGCTGGCAGCGGCTGCCGGCGGGGGCCGGAGCCGGAGCCGGGTCGCTTACACCACGCGCGGGGGCGCTACGGCGCGGCCCGCACCACGGAGGAGGCCGCGCTGCCTGACGCGGGCTCCGGTTAACGGTCCGCGGGCGGCTCGGGCCCGGCCCCGCCTCTCCAACTCCTCCGCCGGCCGCAGAGGGACGGAGACCGCGGCCGGGACCGGAGCAGGAGGGCGGGGGAGGAGGAGCGCCGGGCTGGGCCTCGCCGCTCACGCACTCACCTGCCACCACTGCCGCCAGGCCCGGCTCCGCCCCCGCCACGAGCCGTGCACGCCGCGTCTCCGCCCTGCGTATGCTGACGTCAGCACGCCGCCAGCGGGGCCGCGCACGCAGCACCGCCGCACACCTCCCTGGCGGTAGGGGGCGCCGCACTCCGCCCACCCCGCCCTCGGCGCCGAAAGCAGAGGCGAACTCAGACAGTGCCGTCACTTTATTTCCTCTCGTGACAGCGCGGCCGGCCCGAGACGCCCCACCGCGGCACGGAGCGGCCTTGTCCCGCCCACCACGCCCGCCTGCGGCCTGCACGTCCACTCAGCTCCACAGCAACAGCCCTGAGCACTCCCCCTCTGCCTGTCGGCCAGGCACTTGCCCTGCTGATCGCGCCGCAGCCTCATACGGGAAGCGGCCTACAGGGGCCGCCCGCTTCGTCCCGCTGTCACTCCTGTACTCTCAGACTAGCGCTGCCTTGAGGATGCACCAGCACGAATTTCACTGAAACGGCTTCCAGCCGACGACGCAGCAGGGCCCAGCTTTGAAGCCCAGCAGCTGCTTGTACCACTGCCAGCCAGATTCGTGGAGGAGCTAACAGAGCTGGGAGCAGCACTTGCTGCTGCTGCCACCACCCCCCATCTCCCACCAGGGGCCTTTGTACCAAAGCAGAGACATAAGGGACCTACAGCCCACCCCCCCAAGAGCCTCCCTACCAGTACGGGGCTTGGGGCTCTGAATGCCGCCAGCTCTGCAGGTGAGAAAGGACGAGGGCAGCAGCCCGGGAGGTGCCGAGGTGCTCCCGGGCCCCCTTGGCACTCTTCACAGCATGGGAGGGTGAGCGGATCACACCCATGTGGTAGATCCTGTAGTTCTTCCCCTGGTTGTTGTCCCAGTGGGTCTTCTGCCCACAGCGGAAGGAGATGCAGAACTCTGTGGCCCTGCAGGAGCTGGAGGGCTTGGGCAGGGAGAGCTCAAAGGAGAAGGTGTCCATGTCTGCTGAGCCATACGTGCTATGCATGTACTGGCAAGAAATGTCTCGGAAGCTCTTCCAGCCATCAAAGGTGATGCGGACCAGGACTTTCTTCTCATACTCAATGTTTCTCACCTTCACTGTACCAGACAGGGCACGGTCCTGGATCAGGCAGCTCTCCAGGCAGACCAGGTTGCTGAGCAGGCGGCTGCGGAAGGTTGCATAGTCTGCAGAGGGTTGTGGGAAGTCCAGCACATACCTGCCCAATTCAGGGTGAGAGTCCCGGAGCCTGGGCCGGAAGCAGGCGAGGTCTGACAGGGCGTGCTGCAAATCAGAGAGGTCCTCCTCGATCTTTGAGAAGAATCGGACAGCTGTCAGCGAGAGTCCCTTCATGTCAGCAAATACCACCCTCTTCTTCTTCTGACTCTTGGAGCTCTTGGTGCTCTCTCTCCGCTCGGGCTCATGATCTGCGCTCTGCTTCAGGTTCAGACAGGAGCGGAGGGGTTTACGTCCCCAGCTGCCCCGGAGCTCCTCATAGGAATTCAGCAGCTTGCGAATCGGGGGTGAGTGGCCCAGGCAGAGCCGCATGGCCAGGTCCACAGGCATGGCTGGGGGAGTGACAGCTCGCGTGCTATAGACCTGGAAAAGCCTGGAGGAGAGAGGGGTCAGGCAGTGAGCCCCGGCTGCCGGGCAGCTGGGGCTGCAGCCCCGGCCCCAGCCCGCACCCTTCCCTCCACCCGCCCCACCCGTGCTCACTCGCCGCAGCTCATCCCGTCCCGTCTGCTTCCTCCACCGGCGGCGCCGCGGGTTCAATGGAGCCGTGGAAGCGCCCGCGGACGGGACACTCCACGGCTGCCGCGGCAGCCAATAGGCGCCAGGAACGCGCTCCTGAGCGGCCAATAAGGGCCTGGGCTGCCCTCCCCACCGCCCCGCACAGCGGCGCCGCCGCCAGCTCCCCCTGTCCGCAGCAGCCCCGCACTCTGGGCGTCCTGCAACCGAGCCGTCCCCCCGCCTCACACCGCGCGGCCGCTCCCGCTGCCCGCGAGAAGCTACAGGAAGAAAAGCGTGCTCCTCTCACGCTGCGTTTAGCGTTGGGAGGTTTGAACTGTTTTCATACATCCCTTTTCAAGTGCTTGCTCTGAAACAACTATTTCCAGGGTATCTAAGAGCACAGAAAATCCTAGACTCTAGACTCACTCTGCAACAAAACAAACCCAACTTGGAAGCTTGTTAACCCTGTCCCTCTGTACTGAAAAAGAGTGCACTGTGATGTCCCTGACATTCACATTCAAAATCACCTTCACTGTTCAGCTCACATGTGACTCCTTGATAGAAGAGACTGTCACCTAAGTCAGATCACCCCTGCCCTGTACTACCTGCTAATCTGTCCAGAGCTGTCTAGCCATTTAGGTTAAGCAGACCTGATTTTTCCTGCTGACAGCACAGATCTTGATCAGCTCACGACACAACCCATCAATATTTATACACAGCTTTCCACTGCCACTGCCTCTGAATCTTTTCAACACAATGCAAGATGCTTCTCACTCTGGATCGCTACAAGCAAACTTGAATTCTGTGCATGGCTGGGAGAAGTCTATAGTTCAGCCCTGGCCTCAGTCAGCAAAAACATCAGAGAAAAGCCAGAGAGCCGAAGCTATACTCTCCCCTAGGAGAGTATGTGGATGTGTGGCACTCAGGTCACTGCTGGTCAGACACTCCTGCATGGGGAGGAGCACGACAGAGCCCTTTGTGGGTAACCAGGAGCCAGACACACTTGTATGGCAGGGCCTGCAAGAAGGGGTGGTGTTTGTTCTTGCCCATTACCTCTCAGCACCAGCTCCTCAACCCAGTCACCATCATGACAGATCCATCTGCTGGGCCTACTGAGCCTGTGCCTACTGAGCCTGTGCCTAGGCCAATCCTCCTGCTGCCAACATGCACCTGGCACGCTGAGCCAGAAACCTGGAACTGCATCCCTGACTGGCAACCATGCTCGGGCCTCTGCTGGAAGCAGGACTCCTTGTTTCTGAAGCCAGTTTTGGACACAGGCAGCATCACATCTTTCCACAGAGGTCAGCTGGAGGACAAACCACATCGTATTCACCCCTGCAACAGAACAGGTAACTGTGGCTGCACCTGCCCAGCATCTCCCAGAGTCACGACAGCAAACTGACTTTTTTTTTTTTTGCCAGAACTAAGGGCTCTTCCTCAGGGTTTCATAACTTGTCTGCTTCTGGACCTTCAACTACTCAAAACCTTTCCAGCAGAATTTTCAACTGGTTCCCCATATCATCTCTAATACAGATATTTCTCAGTTCTCATGGAAGACTGTCACCCACCAGTACAGCAGCCAGGGTGAGCCAGGGCAGTGAAAAAGAAAGCCCACATTAAAATGCCAGAGACAGATTTTCATATGACTGGGCCTCCATGCACTGTTGTGATGGATTGCATACTAGGGAACTGCAGAGGTTTGCATGCGTAGTCACATATAGTGCAGGCAATTTGTTAGTTCTCACTAGTTGCTTTCCAAGAACCATTCTTTCATCACATCCTCTCACACTGACAGCATATATTCGCCTTCAGTGACTTGGGGGAGTCAGAGACATGGAAGAGGGATCCTACTAATTTAAGTACTTACTCCACGTTTCTCCTGCAGGAGAGCAGATCCGGCTTAAACTGAGAAATCACAGCTCACAACCAGTGCCCTCCCTGTGACCTCTTTCACCATCCATCCACTTTGCATTTAGAGCTAATCACACAGTAAACCCAAGTTATCAACACCTTGGAAGTAACAGAGAACATGGGATATATTTCAGTCCAATCTCTACAGCAGCCCCTAGAGAAGCTGCTCCCACTGTATTCTCATCACAGGCACAGACTAAGGTGAATGAATGAGTCTTCCCCTCCATTTGAAAGTACAAGCCAAAAGCATCTCTTCCTTGACAAAGTTGCAGATGTTTCCCCTTCCTCCAACACAGATGAGGCCACAGAAGCACTGCGTTAGTTAGCAGTGAAACATTATCCAGTCCCAGAAGTATCCGGGTATTCAGTCATGGAAGGACAAAAAAGCATTTTCAGATAGGCTTAAACAGAATCTCACTATTAGCCTGATTCCACCCTAATAGTCATTTTGAAAAATCCTGCACAGCTTGCAATAATTTTGCTGGCTGTCAGACTCCAGAGAGGAGCTGTGCTAAAGGCAGTCTAGGAAAAATCAGCTCTGGTGAAGATTTGGCTTCTAGACGAGAGAATGGGCTCCTGATCCTCACGTTGCTGCAGCCACGTGAGATGCAGTAGTAGGGCAAGTACTAGCCGCCTGGACAATTGTTCAGACAAACTAAATAGGGCTAAGGAGAAAGTCTGACAGACGTTCTCCAAGCCGCTCTTCCAGAGCACGTTTTTGCAGCAGCAGATTAAGAATGACTTTGACTGGGAGCTTCAATCACCTCTGAGAGGCTCCCTGAGCTATAGGCATGAGCAGGGTACAATCCAAAGCCCTTTCTTCAGGGCCAGGCAGAGGTGTGTGCTACTGATTCCTAAGGATTAAACACAACTTCCTCTTAACGTCTATACTTAAAGAAGAATCCACTTTACCTAAATGGATTCATTAGGAACACAATAAACCACACATGCAAAGCCACTCGCACTGCAAAATGCACTGCATCACACCCTGCCTGGCAGTGAAAGGGGAGCACCAGAGGAGCACCAGCCTGTTTCCCACAGAGCATGGTGCAATGAAGGCCCTGTCCTGAAGGAAAACGAGCCAGTCCGTCCACACACCTGACAGGTACCAGGCTGTAATAGCAGGGGACTAGGAGAGGCATATGAGGGTCAGCAGGGTAAGAGGAGCTTTTGCCCTGTGTAATCAGCATGAAGGAACTGCTTATCTCCCTTACTCCAGCATTTGTTTCAGCACAAAGTAACTGGACAGTTTCCACCCTCAAAACTACAAGCACAAACTGCAATAGAACCCCACACTCTCTGGAAGGAGGATCTTCAGAGCACACATAGCAGAAAGATGCTTCATCCTGAGTCCATCATCACAGTTACCTCATTTTAGTGAAACTGGTCACCACAACTCTTAAATAAGGCATCCTACCAACTACACACTAAAGCTTTCCAGAATATGCCCTCTGCCTTGGCACTTTGCACTTGGTGCTATTGGTCCAAATCTCCCTGCACACAAAGCCGAAAGCTCTGCTGTAGAAATCAAAGGCAGTGTGCTAGCCTTAGAGGAAGTAATGTGAATAGCATACAAAGCACAGAAGGTGAGGCAAAATCAAGATGACTTCTGTTCTCATCCTGCAGCAAGAAACTGTTCTGGGAAAGCCCTGCCAAACTTGTACTCTATTACCATTCCGAGCAACATGAAAGCACCACAAGCTTACAGAATTCCTCAGAGCTCTTCTAGTCCTCAGCTGCTGATCATGCAGACCATCCTGTATCAAGAGCCCCATTTGCCCTGGAGTTTACTGACAAAGGCAGCCTTGAGCTTGAGGATTAGCTGTAACTGTGTTGTAATCTCCCTGAAGTCTGTCAGCCCAAAGAACGGGGTCAGAAAAGGCCAGAAAAGCAGGAAGGCCTTTTGTTCCCTTTGCTGGAGTTGATCAACATCCAGAATTTCAAAAGGTGAAATGACAGCATTTAAATCTTCAGTGCAGAATCTGCTCTGATATTGGTTTTATGCAAAGCTTGTGCATGTAACAAAACAGTGGAACAAAATACAAATTTTACATGAGCATTATCAAGACCTCTTAAGTGTGAATCAGTTGCTCTGGTTAAGAAGGTTTGTGACAAACCTACAAATGTTGTCAGACATTTCCAAAGTTTCCATCACAATTGTACGATTCACAGTCTGATCAGAGAAAACACAGATGCCCAAGGCTCCTGTAGGCACTCATTCGTTCGACAAGAGCAAGAAAAGCCACTATCAGCACAAAGGCAGGAAGCAATTCCAAATCCAGGTCTACACTACAAGCAAACCTGAGATACTTGAAATAGCAAAGGTGGATATTTTCTGAGAACAGTGCTATGATTGCCAGAACGCCAGAAAATAAAAAAATCAGTGTAACTTCTCTCTAGTCATGTCAGAAGGGGTTGCGGACAACTGTGTCCACACTGGGACAGAAGCTGCACAGACAGAAAAAAGTTTGTTCCATCTGCAAGGTAAATTCTGCCTTGGGACTTTCCAAGGAAGGACAGACTTGCTGTTTGGCCTGCCTAACTAAACTTCAAAGCAGACAAACCAAATTCCTAAGCTCATGGCCATCTTCCAGGCAACACTTTGAGAAAGACAGAAGATAACAAACTTGGTAAACTCTCCAACCTCCCTTTCTACCACTGGTAACAAGCTGGAGCTAAGCATCTCTCACATGATCCTAGAGCCCTCCCCGGCTTGCTCACAACATTCTCTTTCTTCTCTGAGCTGCAGTTTACATCTTTAATTTGCTCCCATTCCTTCCTGCTCCTTGTGTGATAATCAAAATTTGCTCTGCCAGCAAATACCTTCATGTGTGTTTTTTTGCTCAATGGATCATGAGGCAAAGGTGGTGCAGAAGTATTCCCCCAATTCACCTCAGAGCAATTGGGCACTTGCACAACATCCAAGGTTGCACAGGCTGTGACGAGATCAAAGCTGATGGGGAAAGGTGGAGTTTCCACAACAAATTACCACACCGTCCAATCAGCCAATTTTCATGCGATAGTCTAATTTAACAAACTGCACTAAACTGGAGCAAGAATGAACGCATACATGGAAGGTTTAAAAAAGTGTACCCTCTCATTTACAAAGGCATTATTCACCTCTGAAGACAGATGTGCTCTGTACACATCTGCTGTAAAACCAGTCTGAGATCTGGAGAAACACTGTCAGCACTCATCCATCCCTTGGGACTCCAAGAAGGACTATGGCAGGGCTCTGACAAAGCTCTGTTAAGAGTGAGTGCTATCACACAGACTGCTCCCACTCAGCAACACTGGAAGAAAGGAGCCTGGCTGTATTCCAAGTGTGTCATAAGCAATCAAGAGCTTGATTATCTGAGGGGGGCAACGAGCCCCTTGCAAACACAGAGGGAAAGATGTCTTGCTGGTTTACCTGAACGCTTTCAAAGATATACCTCCGAGCTCTGCTGCTACCCTCAGCCAACCCTCTCCAAGCCACATCCTGCGGGGCACAAAGCCCGGCCCAGCCCAGCCCCCCTCACTCACTGCCACCTGCTGGCTGGGCCTGGGCCATGCCCAGAAGGCAGCACCACCCCACCTCAGTGCTCACCACCCGCTCAGATGAGCTGCACTGCTCCTGAGGCCACCAGTGGGGCAATGGTCTTGTAGCGGATCAGGTGCTGTGAGCCCTCCTCCAGATCAATGGTGTACTCTCTGAAAGAGGCAGGTGCGGAGTGTTAAGTTGCTTTTGTGAAACGAGTCTTGTTCACATGCACTGCATGTGGAAGGACCACCTACCTCTGCTCATCAGTCTCTGGCTCAACCAGGATGTTCTCCTGCCTCTTCAGCACTCTCAAGAACACAAAAGAGTCCAGGTTGGGTTTTGGGACTGCAGATACAACAGATTCAGAGCACAGACTCAGCACTCACTCATGTTCCTGTGCAGAATGCTCAGTGAAGAAAGGAGTGTTAGGGGCAACAAATGCACCGCCAACAAAAGGAATGCTAGACATTTCTGTTAAGAAGTAGTTTGCATTGCCCCAATTTAAGAAAAAAGCAGGTGGAGGTGGCCAGCATGAGCCCAGAGCTTTCTCCATACGTCATTTGCTGTAATTTTCCAGAGTACCCTGTAGTCTGGCTGTACTCACCTGATTTTAGGAGGGCCACTTTCTGCAGGTTGGGTGGCATGTGCTTTAGGGCCACATTTTTCAGATAAGTCTCGGTGTTTGCCATGTACCTGAAGAAAAAGATAACAAAAAACCACAACACTGGAGCATCTACTGATTAAGTCAAATACAAATTTGCCTGGAGAGCATTGGCTCAAAAGTGCCAACAGGTGACACCTCCTGGTCTCCCAGTTACAAGCAACCGGCTGACATACCTGGCTCAGATGCTGAGTATGCCGCAGACTCAGAATTATTTCATTTTAGCTCTTTCCTTGTCAAAACACCTGAATCTTACTGCAACCATATATAAGGCTAACAATCTTAAAACTGTTCAGTATAACACAAGGGCAAGTTCTGTACTCCATGCAAAGGGAGGGAGATGCATTGAAAGCCCACTCACTCCTTAGCAAAGGCAAACTCCTCCGGTGATAGAATGGAAGGCTCCCCTTTGGCTCGAGATTTCTCCTTCTCCAGCACATGTGGGAAAAACTTCTCTATCTGATATTGGAAAAAGAAAAAAGATTAAAAATTAACTTTCCGGTAGTTCAGTGCCTAAAATCCCCCAGAGAGTTTCCTTACAACAACTGATCCTCTCCTGAACCGATATACGCAGTAAACACAGGCCTACCCAAATACCTACTTCTGACTTAGTAACAATACAGTCAGCTGGGGTCTCAAAGCTGCACAGATATATATGTGCACGTGACAGGACCCAGGAGGATCATGTCCCTTGGCTTAGATGTTATAACAGAACATCACAGCAATACTATGATTCTCCACAACAGAAAAGTGCGCCCAAGGATTGAAATCCCTTGGGTTGCACTGTAGATAGTGAGATAGGGTACCTTTAACAAAGTGCCTAAAGCAGGAGATATTTTATGGCTAGGAATCACTCCTGAAGTAAACGTTTTCTATTCTCTTTACAGTATTACCTTCACCAGTCTACACCGCAAGTAGCTACTGAGCACATAACGTATCCTTTCAATCTCCATGCGATGGACGCTGACCTTCAGGTCTCCTTTCTTTGCTCGTTTTAGGTTTGCCTCCTGCAAATAAAGGCAAAGAAAACCGAAAACGTTCAAGCACCAAACAATTTAAAAAAAAAAAAAGAGAGAGAAAGAAGATCGTTTTGCACATAGGGAAAATAAAAACTGACTACATTTCCTAGTGTCCTCCTCAGGAACGAGCTCTACAAAGGCTCAGAAGAGGCTCCTCCCCTCACACCATCTCCCCCCCTCTCCATCCGACCCGCAGCACGCACCATGTGGTCCAACTGCTCCACCACGCACTCAATGATCTCAGGTTTGCTCTCCAGCAGCTCGGGGGCAAATTTCTCGTTCAGCCAGGCCTAGGAGAAAGCACGCAGTAAGCAAAGGCGAGGAGTTCCTACCGTGCACCTAGCACCGGGAGGCGGGACCCCAGCCCTAAGTCTCCCCTTCCCGCCCAGCGGGCCCACAGGCCCAGCCGTGAGCCTCCCCGCGCTTTCCTCAGACAGCCCAAGCTGCGGACCGCCCCAGAGGTGCCCAGGAATCTTAGGGGCCCAGTCCTGGGCCGAACTACCTGCTCCAGGCTGCGGATGAGCTGTAGGGGGGTGAGTACCAGCTCCTCGCTGCCGTCGTCCGAGTCCGCCTCCTCACCGCCCGCGGCCGCCATCCCAACATTCGCACCTCCAGTGCGCAGGCGCTCCGCGCGACCCGGATGTTCCCCAATGCGCAGGCGCTCCGCGCGACCCGGATGTTCCCCAATGCGCAGGCGCGAACTGTGACAAAATGGCCGTCGCACGGAGTAGTCCGTGACAGCAGCAGCCGGCCTTGTGGATGTGCTTTTACCCTCTCACGCGATACAAAGACAAAGCGCTGCAAAACAGCGCTACTAAATATGACACAGACGCAGATTAAGAAAAAATTTACTGATCCATTAATACTTTTGCCAATTTTGCAACAGACATGAAAGGCAACCACTGTTACAGTTTAGAAAAAACAAGTTTTATACAGTTAGAATATTAAACAAATCTCAAAAAAAGAAAAACAACAACAAAAAAAAACAAACAGAAACCAGTGACTAATTAACAAGCCTGGAATTTCAGACCCAGTATTAGCACCTACAGCACCACCAAAAGCCATAACACTTCATCAGTTCTGTAGAATTCTTCAGTTTCTAAGTTCTTGAATTCCTTCCACAATCAGATAATGATGCTCAGAACTCAAATCTGAACATGCTTTCTTTGATTAGGGTTAAAGGTTACAAGAGAAAAGTATGAAACCAACCCGGCTTGTAGGAACCGTGCTTTTAGGTATTGCTGAGGAATGTTAATGCACAAACATACGAAAAAATGCACAGATCTACTTCTCAATAGTGCGCCAGCAGACAAGAGTTAAGAAACCATCTTACACAACAACTAAGTTTGTCAAATCAGCATTTTCCTATAAGTTATAATAAATTCATAAAGAAACAGTTTTACACTTCACATATTAATCAGAGTAGGGTAAGAGTTATCTTTATTGGTTCAGCATCCATTTTATTGTACTTGCTCTCTCTTCTGATGAGCATTGACAGATGCAATAACAGCACATACACAGCAGTAGAAAAAACACCAGGAATAAAGTCCAGCTATTCCTCCCTCTCTTCTAGGAATAACCAAAACATTTAAACAAGAAACACTCTGCCTTCTAGTTTTCCGTAAGAATCAGTACAGGATGCTTAAAATGCTCATTGCCTTGAGTCACTTCTCACCAGGAAGAGGCACCACGTATCCCCTCACTGCAATACTGAACTCGAGGGAAAGCCTTTCTTCTGGAAAATTCCACTCTGACTTGTAGGTTTCCAAAGCCCAATCGATGTACAGAAAAGTTTAAGAAGTAGGGAGGAACAGCACCATATTTACATGACTAGACTTCTGTTGGGCTAAAGCGGTTCTGTCAGAAGAGTACACAGCTTCATCACTTCTGCTTTTTCTTGAATAACTAAAAAGCGATCTCACTGCTCAATAATTTGCCACAAAATGGATGCTGACCAGCTGGGTCACACCATGTGGAGTAGTTTTAGGAAGTCGGTCCCTGTAGAAAATGGCACTGTGGATCTGGCAGCAGAAAGAGGAATGATGCTCTAAAGTAGGAGGTAGGGGAACTGATACAGCAAGTCCACTGTTGAGCTGTCTGCTAGAAAAGAAGTTTCATATTAGAACTGATTTCCAGGCAAAATACAAGGGGATTCTTGAGGGTTATGACCTTGATTTCACAGATGCTTGAAACACAAAAGCTTTTAAAATAGAGCCTGCTACAAGGTACCTCTAAAAACATTCAAAAGGAAAAGTTGTATCTTTCACAGCAGTACAGGAAAAACAGTTGCTAGTACAGCACCATCAACAATTTTTCTTAAGTGTTTCCTCATCTCTTACACTATCTGTCTGAAAATTGTTTAGAAAGCCAAACTAAGCATTTAAGTAGCGCTCTGTTTTAAAGTAGAGATCAGTTCAGAAATTTATCCCAAAAAACCTTGTGAAATTCAAAAGATTCTTTAAATACAGAAAACCATTTTGGGTTTAATACAGTGCAAGTTAAGTTTATGCATATTTTACCAAATTCAAGTCTTGATTGTTTAAGTTAAATTGCTATTGTTTGAACTGGCTTAACATTCAGTGGCATAAAATTAAACATATATATTGCTACACATTCAGAAAACCTACACCACACAGGACTTAAGTAAAAAGCCACTGATTACACGCAGTAGTTTGACAAATATTGTGTTTCAGTAGGAGAGAGTCTACCTCTCTGAGCACAAAAAAGAAAGGTGAGATTGGCATCTACTGTAACATTCATATGTACCTGAGACTCCACAGTTTTATCTTCCACTGCTCATACCTCTGTCTTCATAAATGGTAATTTCAATCTGCATAGAAAGGCTGTTAGGAAAATATACTATAAGAAGTTTACAAAAACAGAAGTAGAAAATCGTTACGATATTAGAACAACTTTTGATCTTTCTGCTTCATAGCTGCTGTTTCAAGATTAACTTCAGAGCTACAAAGCAGATGGAACAGCACACCTAAGAGATGCCTTTTCAGATCAGACCAGTCACCTATGCAGCCCAGGACTGTTTTGACAACAAGAACACAAGATGCTGCATACAATGAGCTTGTGAACATTGCCATCTTCTCCTAGATCTTGGGAAAAGCTATACACCAGACAAAAGTACAAATATCTGACCAAAAAACAGCACACAACTGAGAGCGACAAGACTGATCCTGTATTATTCAGTATCACAGATCAAGCACGACTAGAGAACGGCATAGTAACAGAGAAACAGGTAGCATATCGCAGATGGACAAATTAGGAAATAATCTTAGAAACCACACAAGGATACAACTCTTAGTCCTCTTTCGATGGGGTCGGTCAAAAGGAGGCCCTGAGGAGCATAGATCTTCTCATTCTGTTCCTGAATGAACTTGGCGATTTTCTTTAGAACCTGATAATAGAACAGCACAGAAGTCACAGTTTATTAAATCAGGTTTCTTAATTAAAAATTTCCATACCTTAGAGCCATAGTCCAGCAATACCACAAATACAACAATATTAGAAGAGCCCAGCATGAGAGCGCCAATATCCACTAGAGACAGAAACTGCATTATTCCTCAATGCAGAGAAAACATTACACAGCTCAGGCAACCAGTACAGACAAGTTTGTCTGATATATATGTTAAGTCACCCCATAGTAAGATCCTGAGTCTATATGGAATTTGTACAATGATGGTGCAAATCACAGAAAACCTACCAGGAAATGAATGATCTGAAGTTTGTAGGATTTACTGCCTTCTAAGAAAGTAGGAATACAAAAGAAACCTACCTTTTCATAATGTGTTTCCATGCACAAGAAGATAGTATAGGCAGTCAGACAGGCCAGACACCCTTCAAGGTACGACTGGCCCCCAAGTTTCTCAGCTTCAGCATAAAGGTTATTCAGTGTTCGGACAGTCTCTTCAAACTGCTGCCTATCAATCTGAAAGACAAATCAGATTTAGCCATCACATCCTTCACATTTCAGAACTCATCAATATCTTCTGATAACAGCCTTCACTTATTGCAGTTTCCACTTTCAGACTTTTTTCCTCCCAGAAATATCACCCACTGTCATTTTAAACAGCCACTGTTTTTTGGACAAGAGTCTAGAGGACACTGTGAGTTACAGGCCTGTAACTCTTTGTTGAATATCAGTGGTGCAACTCCACCAAGTAGAAAAACGAAGCTTACTTAATACACAAAGGGCTACTAGATTAATAAGTGCATGAAAAAGCAGACTGAGGTAACTCCAGAGATCAGTAACTTCTTGCTGCTTCTGCAGCGATGCTCAGACAAGCTCTATAAAACAATTCAAACAACAAAGGTAGGGGAATAAAAGATAAAGCACAGTATCCGCCTTACCCGGTTCTCCAGTTCGGCCGGGAACTTGCTCTGGAACTGGCAGCGTGTCCCACCACTATAGTCACGCTGGATGAACACTTTGCCCGAAACGGGCGCTTGCTGCGGCCTCATCGCACCGCCGCACTGCGGCCGCCTCGCTCCGTTCCAGCGGGCGCCGCCACTCACTTCAGGCGCAAAGGCGTCCGGTGGGCTCCGGGCCGGGAAAAGGCGGAAGCGACGCTCTGCGCATGCGCCGCCGCCTCATCAGGCCTAGGGAGCGGCAGTGCGCAAGCGCTCGCGCCACTACGAAACCGAGAGGCAGGCTCTACGCATGAGCACTCTCTGCCTGCTTCCTATTGGCTGCGTGGCGATTCCCCCTCCAATCACAGCTGAGGCACAGCCCTCGTGACCGCTGCCACGGCCCAGAACGGATGGCGCCGCCCTGGCGCACACCCCCTAACGTAGGTTGGCATGGTACAGCCCCGCTCCCCCTGCCTCGAACACACATGGCACAGTCCGACTCCGCCCACCCCCGGCCCCGCCCCCTTTTCCCGCCCCGCCCCCCCCCGCCCCGCATACTCGCACGTGCGCGCTGAGCTGAGGGGCGCGAGGCAGGAGGAAATGCTTATGGAATTTTACTCTGCAGTAATAAACGACTATTTTTTACTAAATAAAAATGCCCTGTAAAAAAATAGAAGGCAAATTCAATTCAAATGTTATCTATGGCAAGGGCATTTGTAATTCCAGGTGTGGGTCATAGGATGGGGCTCCAGCTCCTGGTTTCAGAGACAGACAATGCCCCCGGCTGAGGGACGTGGCCCGGTTGGGCTCTGGGTGTCACCATGGGGCATGCAGTGACGTTTTGCCTGCAGGACAGTGGCATCCTGCCACCGTGCTTACATTCATTGTTTGAAAAAGTAATACAGCAATGAGAGAAGGTGTTGCAATTCAAAGTGTGTGCCCAGCTTTCTTACTGCATTCCACTGTGCTGTAAATAGCCTTGAGCTACTGTCTGCATCCTACAGCACACAATTTTAAAGATTTTTTTTGTACTTGCATTTTGCCTTTGTTCAGGAGGCTCTGGGAGAGCTGCGGGTACGGATGAACCTGAGTTGCATGATGGGCACGGCCAGAGGAAGCTGGGGCCACCCCAGCACCTTCAAGCCTTCCTCCAATCCTGTTTTTAGCATTTGCAGTTTTTCATTTGCACGTTGGCCTAAACAGGCTGCTTCCTTCGCATCACGTCAGAATGTGGTGCAGTGCTGTCCTTTCTCTGCAAGAGGACTCTTGATGACCATGATGTATTCAGCACCAAGCAGCAAGCAACATTAACCCTTAGTCCTCAGCTGGGAGTAGTGGAGCCCATCGGGACACTGGGACTGCCCGTTGCCATGCCTTGTGCACAGTGGGACGCCAGCACTGCACATCAGCTACAGCTGGAACTGGATGGACCCTGCCTCATAAGCAGGGAAAACACAGCCTTGCTTTTCTAGCAAAGCAGTTTTGGATTTGGATTTCTCTTGACTGATGCAAGGTGACTTCAGCTCTCCGTGGGGAGGTGGGTTGTAGCTGTTATGCCTGGCTTGGAGCTTGGTACAAGGGCTTGTGGGTGTCAGGTAGCATGGGTGGCTGAGGCTTGTGAGGCTACAAGTTACCCCTCTCCCACAGTCTGGAAGTATTTACAAAGGGTGCAGGGTTCTGATCAAAGCAGGCAAAATGTGTATATACTGAGGTCAACTGGAAGCTGAAGCTAGATTAACTCAGGCCTTAATGGAAGGGCAATTAATGACTGAGGCAGCGTGCTGGTGGTCAGAAGCATTCTCCTCACCCCTCGTCTCCAAAGCCCCAAGTACTGGGCTGTGCAGGAGTGCTGCATGGGCTCTGATCTGTAGGGTTCAGTGCCTTGCTGAGATTTATGGAACATCTGTTGTCCCCTGCCAACCACACCACAATTCAACACGGAGGAAACAAACACAAGAATGATTTATTTTGTTTAGTTTTAACAGAGCATAATAAGGAACCTCCATGTCATGCTCCAGACAAAACCAACAATTTTGCGACGATGAAAGACAGTAAACAGCACTGTCACTGTCCCCAGCACACAGCCCAGGGGTGGCAGCCGGAGAAGAGGCACCCCTCTGGCCCAGAAGATGGCTCTTCTTTGTGCTAAGCAGTTTGCAAATGTGATAATGACACCCTTAATTTGCTCAGGGAGGAGATAAAAAGGAAAAAAAAAATAAAAATAAAAAGATAGATCTGTCTGAGTGGTGAGTGTCCCAGGAACCCGGGTATCAGCTGCTGTGATCTCTCCCCCCCACAGGAACAGCCTGAACTAATTAACCCTCTAGCACTCCATAATGAAGACTAATAAACACCTAATGGGTTTGTTTGAACAAACAACCCCTGAGTCTTCTGCAGGAAGTGCCTGGTCAGTTGGAGCAGCGTGGGGACAAGTGTGGCATGGGCTGAGCCCCATTCCTGCAGGACTCGCCTGCCTGAAGTGCTCTCAGAAATTATCTGCTTAAAATGCTGCACCAGATGGACTGCGTTTCCCTAACCTTTAGCTGGTTGCAATGTGCAAACAGTTAAGATCGTGATGTTAAAATTTTCTCAGATGTTTTATGCGCATATAAAATATTCTAGAAGAATGTGCTTTTGGATGCAAAGTTTGATCCAACTATGATTTTACTGGAGTTTATAGAAACATAAAATATATGTTTTCAGGGTGTCTGAGGTTCTGCTGGCCTTTGCAGTAAACTCTGAAGCCCTTGCAGTGGAATTGCTACCTCAGAGGAGATGGCCTGTGGAATTTTTATGGTTGGGTAAATGTGCTTCAGTTCCATACCTGGTCACCTCCTGAAGACGTACAGCACAGAGTCAGTCAAGAACAAGTCTGTAACATCTCTGCACTGATGTCTTTTGATTTCCGTTGGGGATAAAGGTGTGGTTCCTGCAGGCATCAATGGATTTGAATCGGACACTGAAAATACAACGGAAGAGCTCAAGATGAAGATTCAGTGCACTGCCTTGCTGAGTTTATCTCCCAGTGAGGATAAAGGTAAATGGAGCTTAATAGATCTTCACTTAAAGATATCCACTGTTGAGCTTTTGGAATAGACAAGTTGGCAAAAGCTCTGACCAGAGGGAACCTCCTGGGTTTGCTGTGCTAACGCAAAGGCTGAACCTGGAAATGGTAGCCATGTAATGTGTCTGTTTCTGAAAGACGCATTCATTGTTTCAGTGTTTTATGACACCAAGCATAAGCAGTTCATAATTTTAACAGGCTTATTCCAATTCACCATCTTTGAATCAGAATAAGCCCATTAAAATTATATAGCAAGTGTGCATGAAATAATAAAGAAAAGCAATAAATCATCTTATTTGGGAGCAGAAGCTGTGTCTTCCAGGCTCAAGCGAGACCTTGGTGCTTCCGTGGCCTGCACCTTGGGGTGCCAAGGGGAAACCTGCATGAGGAGCAGCTAGCCAGCCCCTGGCATGTCCCAGGCTGCCGTGTTCCCCCTGGGACACCAGGCACATGCGGGAGGAGGTTCCTGTGCCCCAGGAAGGTAATTTGAACCTGTGCCGGTGGATACCACGCTCAGTGTTTACACAGAAAAGGCAAGCGCAAGGAACAGGATTGTGTTTGTTATTGGTAAATCAAACCAGCTGCAGATCCTGCCTCTGAGAAACACCAAACATCGCTGCTGTTCCCCTTCCCTTGGTCCTGGGCTGCTGGGTGCATCTCTGAGGCTGCTGCATGCAGGAACCCACTGGGGTCAGGGGCCACAGAGCCTCCTCCATCCCAATGTGACAGAGAGCAGCACCTGGGCTGGCGGAGGGGATGGGAGGACTCAGGAACAAAGGAGCCTTTCAGGCCACCTAATGCAGTATGGATCCAAGAGGACAAAATGAATTTACAGGCATAGCTCAGATTGGGAGATATGCTCGCAAAGCCAATTTGTTTCATTTTATAGGCCTGAAAGATTCTACGTCGGGGCTCCCTGTATGGTTTGAATTAAGCTTGGAGAGCGGCATTTTGGAGAGCAGTTTGGAGGGGTTCTCATGCAATACGTCTGTCGCTGAGCAGAGGCCACGCAACACTTCTGCAGTGCTTTCCAGCAAAATAATCCATGTCTGCCCCCAAAATGAAGATGATGAATACCTGAAAACAGAGGTATCTATCTCATATTATTTTGGAATAAAGTTCCACACACCTACTGATAGAGCAAGTGAGAAGTTTGAAGGGTGTTGCATTAAAAATAAGAGTTTTTTTTCTTGCCATTTTGCATCTGTGCTGCCTGCAATGCGTCTCCTGGGGTGATGCTGCCAGCTGGGTCTGAGGGCTGAGACCCGACCCATAGTCGGGACGGGCGATCCCTGCTGCCCTCCGCCTTCGTTAGCTCTTAATCACCGCCGGGCGCGGGGAGCTCTCCCGGGAGCAGGCTCCTTTCAGGGCTTTCAGAAAACGGGGTCAGACGTGTCTTCTGACCTGCGACCTGCCGCTTCCCCCTTCGCTGTAATTATCTAATACCGCGCTCTCCCTGCCAAGTACAATGAAACAATTTGTCACTTCGATTGTCTGTCAGTCAACACTGGGGCCTTTTCAACAGGCCAACACATGTTTTTTGAGAGCTTGTCAGCAAGGGCTGTCTGGCCAGCCACATAACCGTGGAAAATGGAACCTTTGTTAATTCTGGTTCTTAGAAAAGTAAATCCATTCACTTGCTTTTTTTCAGGCCTTCAGCTTGGAATTTGCACAAGAAGCTGAATTGCCCCTGATCCCTAAATGATTGGTCAGAGGATTTGCATGAGGAAGCAGAAATTAATTATTCTTTTCTTTTCTTTTTATTTTCTGTAATTGTGTGTTTAGAAATGAGATTACATTCTGCAGCCGCACGAGGGGCTGAGGGGGGGGAACCGCTTTGCATTTGTTTAGCGCCTCGGAGTTAAGATCACCTAATCGCTTCAAGCATTTCCTCGGATTCCCTCTCTCTTTTTCCTGCTTTAATGACCAAACAAAGGTTGTGCTGCTTCCCGGGGAACTTCTCTGGCAGCGAGAGCCGGCGTTCATCGCGCTGTCCTTGCGCTGCGGGGCTCGGGATGGGGCTCGGGATGGCTCGGGGCCGTTCCGCGGCGCCGGCACGGTGCTCAGACCCTGCCCCGACCCATCCTGAGTTCCGCTGGCTGCAGCTCCTAAGTGCTGAAGCCCCTCTCCCACCACAGAAGTAAAATACGGCGTGGAATCACGGCACAGCCACTCCATTGAGAGCGCTGCTTGCTTGGGTAATACCAATAATTCAAAACAGATGAGCCAAGGCTGTACACTGCAGACTGCGTATCCCGATCTGCCCTGACCCCTGGCACTCACTGAAAGTTACCTTGAGACTCACCAGAGCTCCTTGTGACTTCTGCAAGGGTTATTTATTGCAAAGTCATAAATATTTGCTATGGATTTTCTCCATCAATCTACAAAATGAATCGGGTTAGAAAAAAATTATGGACTTGGATTTGGGGCTTGTGTTTCACAGGCAGGGGAGAAGAATTCAGATCTCCATTGTTCAGAGCTGCACAACTCTGGGCTCTGCTGCTGTGTTAATTAATTCCCTTCTGCAAACGGTTTGAAATGCACAGTGTAGTGGAGAAGGGAAGAGGTTATTCTGTCTTAAAATCTTCCATAAAACTATTTATGGGAGAAGGAAAAGTCTGTTTCCCTCTCATCCCTCCAGGATACATTGCCATTAAAAAAATTGAAATCTGGGGACTGCTGTGCCCCAGAAAACCCATCTGAAGCCAACACCTCCCAGCTGGGTGCAGTAGGGCTGGGGGAGAGAACCCTTCTCTTCCCTACACCCCAGGCATAGCTGCCCTAGGGCACAGCCACCACGTTTTCCCACCCCTTTTAGAAAACGACACAGGAGCAGGGCTGTTGCTGCCCTGCAAGCACTTTTCTGGAAAATTAAAAAGCTGTTATTCAGAAAAGTTGAGCAAGACCTCAGCATCCAGGATGCTCTGGAGGCCTCTCGGTGAAGTGGACTGTGGCACTGGTGGATATGGCACTGGGGCTAATGAGCTGCTGTGTTAAGAGGTTATGGCTAACAGTTAAATCTGACGGCATTTTTTTGTTGTTTCAAAATTGTTTGTGGCAGCTATGCTTGCCCATGTGCAATATCATCAGGCCCAGGAGAGAATCAGCCTCAGCTCGGAGTGGTTTTGTGCTGGTTTTTCCCATTCATGCATCCCTCAGTCTCCACAACCATGGACCAGGACAAAAAATGGATGCCGGGCTGGCAGTGCGGATGCCACAACAATTGCTGCTGCTATTCATGGCACATTCTGCTCTCCCATGTCTGTCTGTCCATCCGTCCAAAGCCTCTTGAAAAGCGTTGCGTGAATGAGCTGACCCAGCTTTGTTTCTGCTGCCCCGCTTTGCCCTTTACCCTTTGGCCTTTGCCCACCTTTGTGGTCAGAGAGGCAGGGTTTGGCCACAGATCACTGCACAGCTGGGCAGATGATCCCACAGCAGCACAACGAGACCACGGTGCAGCTCCTGGGCTTGCTCTACACCACTGCAGGATTTATCTCCTGATTGCTTTCCCTTCTCCCGTGCACCTCTCTCTGTTCCTGCCCTATGTGACACACATCTGCGCGTGTCACAGAGCTGTATAGGTGTGTGGTTGGTGGCTGTATCTGCCAACACTGGGACCACAGGGACACATGATCACAGGGGCATAGGGGGGTCTGGTGTGGATGGGTCTGTGCTGGGTAAGGTGGTTGTGTAAAAAGCTGACAGTGGGAGCATGACACCAGGAGCTATTTGTTCGATCAATGATTTACCAGATGTGTACACTGTACTAAAGGCTTGTAAACATGCTTTAATGGCCAGCTGTAAATCCAGACGGTAGCAGTGCCAACTCCAACTCCATTGGACATGTCTCAGAACGGCAGCGTAAGGACTCTGAATCACTTTGTTATAGGCTCTGTCAGCTCTGCAATTGTGCATGTAAATCAAAGAGCCAATGTCCTTAGGTCAAAATTATTTGGATGTCAGGAGAGGTTTTATGACCACAGCTTTTCCCTTTCTGGGTTCCCTGCAGTTTCATGTCTTCCACGAACCACATCTCCAGAACATCAGGTTTCTGTCCGAGTGCCCCGAGTGCAGGGCTGTGTTTTCCCCGTCTAGGTTGGAAGTCTCTTTTGTTAATCACTGAAGCAGAGCATCATTAGTGAGAAGAGCAGAATGTACACAAAGAAGAACTTGCCAAATTACTAATAAGCAGAAACTCCATCCATCTTAATGAGATGGGGTTAAGAAAATAGCAACCTAGAATATACACAATGGAGCCTTTCCATGCTGTTTGTTTATCTATGTTAGAAAGTAGTTCAGAGCTCCATCTCCAGTGCTCAGAGAGGCTGAAGCATGGTTTCCAAACCACAGGCTGCTGGTGCTCTTGCAAATCATCAAGCATGAGAAAGATAAATAAATAAACGGACAGACAGCTCAATAAATTATTAGAGGGAAGATAAGTGTCTGGTTTCCAAACAAATGAAACACCACCACAACAAAATGCTGGGCTCTCTTTGCTGCTGAGTGAGTCAGGTTTGCTCCATGCAGCAGATGAGGAGCGCTGCTTGGGGTAGTGCACAGTGCCACCCTACCTTGCTGTGCTGCATGGAGGGCTGGGAAGGAGCAGAGAGATGCTTTTATTTGGGAAAAGCTTTGGACAAACTGCAAATCCATGGCTCCCTGCTGATCTCCTGGGCACTGGCAGCACAGAAGGGCTTGCACCACACTGAGATGTCTGCACACCTGTGCTGCCAAGCCACATTTTTCTTTTGTTGGGTAGAAATGACTTGAAGTGCATTTCACATGAGCTGCTCAGCTGCTGCTATTTTATTGAATGCCAGCACTCGCTGTATGTTATTGAGACAAACTTTATATATGCTACAGCAGCCTGCACCTGGTCCAGGGCAAAGCTGAGCCTCCTGGAGAAAAATGTGCTGTAATGCAGCAAGTTATTATGGGGTAAATATTTATAAGCGCCTGTAAATATTTGCCATGGGTTCCCTCTTGGGATTAGAGGCAGACGGTCAGAGTTTTCAGCAGTGCCCTTGTAGTTCTTTATGTGTTATCTCAGCTAGTAAACCCTTTGCTGATTCTATTTAGTTATAGAACTTAATGGTGCTAATTTCACACTATAGGGAGATGTCAGCTGGAGCTGTGCATGCCTTGAACCCAGCTGGGCATGGGCTGCTGCATGCCAGGGTGCCCTCTCCATGCAGGCAGCAGCACAGGGCTGTCCAGCTGCAGAACTCCATGCGCAGGTCCCCATGCATGAGGGTGAGGGCACATTCATGGCTGCTTTGGTGCTAATGAAAGCTCTGAGCTATCTGCTGAGCAAAACCAGAAAACAAACACAGCAAAGCTAACATCCTCCACGGCAGCCTGACCCCAGCAGGGGCTATCGCTTCTGGCTGCCAGGGGGGTCTGAGCTAAAGCAAATATTCCCTGCATTTTCCAGGAGCTGCCCCTCTGCAGGAGGTGGCACGGCAGGGTCCCTGCACAAAGATGGGGATGGGGGTGGGGACGGGGTCAAGGATGGGAATGGGATGGAGATGGGGATGGGGATGGGGATGGAACAGTTGCTGCCAGCCTTGTCACTGCTGGTGGCTGTTATGTCACCGCTGCCCCACTGGGGTTGGGATGGGGCAGGCACGGTGGTGGGAAACTGGGGAAGAAATGCCAGGGCAGGCGAGGCCATGACTCCTCCATGCCCTCAAACGCAGCAGTGGAACAATGGGCCCTGGGCAATAGTGCTCACTGGATTGTTGCATGGGACTCTATTTGGGGGCTCCACTTTGCTGCTCATGCACGAAAGGCAGTCATTTGGCAAAAATCAGCTCAGTTAGCAGCCATTGTTCGTAAAGAGCCTGGGGCTGAATGGGCTCAGGGCTAATATATTCTATTATCCCATGCCTGCCTGTTCCCGGACAACATGGAGGGAAAGGCGCATTCCAGTCCCAGCGTCCAAGTGCTGCGAGCAGGACAGCGGGGCCAGAAAGGATGGGGCACAGTGGGCATAGCTCAGGGGCTGCAGTTTGCTGGAGTGTGCTGACCATGCCGAGCCTTCAACACTGCATGCCCATCTACTGCATGGATGGGAGCACCCGAGCAGCAGAGCAAGCAGTCCTGCGGGGTCTCACAGTCTGCAGGACAAACAACGGAGACTGAAATAAGCATGCTTAATTGGGCCGGGCTAGTCACAGGGCAGAGAGGACTCAGGATAACCAGAAGGGTGCATGTTGCAAGGCATTTTGTTATTCAGTGAGGATACGCCAGCCCCTGTGGGAGAGGCAACAATAAATGGCTGTAAAGTAAAGTTAAATGATGACATTGCAGAAACTTAGGAAGCAGCAGAAGGCTACATAATTGTGAATGGAAATGGCTGCACAGGCATTTAGAAAAGTAAATGCCCAATTTGGAAAGGATTTATTGAAAGAGCAGTCCTCCTTGGGCACTGCTATATATACTGCTTATACTGTGTGCTATGCAATGTAGCAGTCTAGATCAGAGCTGCTAGATTTTTCTTATTCTTCTTTTTTTCTTTTTTGCCAGGCAATTCTACTTCAGCCAGCAATTCACTCATGAATTCCCATGCAGGTGCATCTGCCATGAATGTGGGTACCAAATACAGAAGGGCACCATCAAAGCTGTTTCTAGGGCTGAGGACAGAGCAGCCTGTGGGATGCTTCAGAGCCAGAGCAACTGGCCCGCAGCATTCTGCTGGGATGGGGAGGGCTGAGCTGGGATGGGCAGCCCTGGGAGATGCAGTGCTGTGCCTCAGGATGCAGCCAGCCCAGGAACCAGTGTGGGATGCTCTGGGTACATGATGCAGTGCATCTCGGGAATGGCTTTGTTTCTCCCTCTGGTATTTGTTGAGGTGGGCATAACCAGCTCTGATGGAGAGCTCTACGACTTTCTGGGGCCGTTGCAGTTAAAATTGGAGTGCTGCTTGCAAAGTGTGGTTCTGAGCACCCAGAAGAGCAGGGGACTATGTTCAGGACCAGACACTAGTGCCTGAGGGCATAGTACTTGGCTGTGAATAAAGATTCTTGAGAGAAATGCAGCCTAACAGCCCTAAGCAGATCCATGTTCTGTTTTGTGCTGCACTGCGGCATGCTACTTGGACTTTGCAATATATTCTATGTTCTACGAGATGTTTCAGTGTTTCTTAACGGATGCTGGTAAACGCAAATTCTAGGATGTCAGGATTTCCTCAGCAATGGAAAGCCCATTTTGCAGCTGTTTCTTTGTGCAAACAGCAATCAGGGTTCCACTGCCGTTCCCTGAACCCAGGCAGCAGGGAAGGGCCTGCTCCATCCCATTGCTTTTTCATTCAGTAACCAGCACCTTATGGCGAAGACTTCTCTTGTTTACTGCTGAATTCTCCACTTCGTTAGCAGTGCTAACAGGCTGCTCTCTTCTACTGGGCCTCAAGTGGCTCTTTCACGCTTGCAGGCTGCAGAACCTCTTCCATTTACCTCTCAATGAGGTGTAGTTCCTGCTTTAAATATCACAAGCTGTTCAAGCAAAAGGCAGCAGCAGTAACTGAGCTTAGTGTAGGGCCAGGGGAAGGGGCTTAGGGGAGCACAGGGTCTGCTTGATGGCCAACCCCTGCACACATGGTGGCTGAGGTGCACGCCCAGAGCTGAGGGGCCCTGCTCTGCCCACGCGTGGTGGTGGAGAGGCATTGGGTGCTGCTGCTGCATGGCTCCAGGACTGTGGGCAGGCTTCCAGGCGTAATTCCTCTTTAAGAAACAGACCTACTCTTTCTCTCTTTTTTTTTTTTTTCCCTGCAAATACCATAGTTTGGGTTGGAATTTGTCCATAGGGAAATGAGATCTGCACGGTCCACTCCAGGTTCTCAGAAACATTCACAACCTTGGAAAAGCTGCTCAGGAGCACCAGGGCCTTGCAGAGCTGCTCCAGCTCCCTGCACCGGGTGCCCCCGGTACCTTCCCAGCTCTCCCGGGGAGGACGCAGGACCTACGGCCGTCCCCACGTGTCCAAGCCCAGGCGAGCCTCCCCGCGCTTTCGCCCTCCCTGAACACCAGTCTAGTGTCACAGGTGGCGCGTACGCCCTCCCGCTCCTGGGCACGGAACTCCTCCGCCGGACCGCGGCGCCGTCGGGGCTCGCCTGGGGCGGTGCGGAGCGGTGCGGGGGCGGCCGGGCCGAGGCGCGATTGGCTCCCGGTGCCGCTGATTGACATCGGCGGGCGAGCGCGCGGCGGGCGGTACCGCCGTGATTGGCTGCCGGGGGCTCACAAACCCGCGGCGCGGGGCGGTGGGGCCAGACTGGGGCCGGGGCCGAGGCGGGAGCGGGCGGCTCTGTGCGGGGCAGCGGTGGGCATCTGGCGGGAGGGGCCACCAAGCACCGGGCGGGAGTCCCGGGAAGGGGTCCCTGGGAAAAGCGCGGGGGGCTCCGGGAGAAGCTGCGGGGAGTGGCGGTGCCGCGGGCGGTGCCGTCGGGGCGGCCGTCGGCGCGGCCATGGGCAGGGTGCGGGGCGCGCTGCGGGCGCTGCTGTCGCTGGCCGCGGGGCTGCTGGCGTGCGGCGGCGCCAGCGAGTACGACTACGTGAGCTACCAGTCCGACCTGGGCCCCTACCCTGGGGGGCGCTTCTACACCAAGCCCCACCAGTGCGTGGCCATCCCTGCCGACCTGCGGCTCTGTCACAGCGTGGGCTATGATAAGATGGTGCTGCCCAACCTGCTGGACCACGAGACCATGGCCGAGGTGAAGCACCAGGCGAGCAGCTGGGTGCCGCTGCTCAACAAGAACTGCCACATGGGCACCCAGGTCTTCCTCTGCTCCCTCTTTGCCCCTGTCTGCCTGGACCGGCCGGTCTACCCGTGCCGCTGGCTCTGCGAGGCTGTGCGTGACTCCTGCGAGCCCGTCATGCAGTTCTTTGGCTTCTTCTGGCCGGAGATGCTCAAGTGTGACCAGTTTCCACAGGATGATGTCTGCATTGCCATGACAGCTCCCAATGCCACCGAAGTCTCCAGGCCTAAAGGTAAGGCATAGCTGGAGCTGGGGGAGGGGGGGGACAGATGTCAGCCCAGGAAAGGCTGTATCCTTGTCCCCAAGCAGGAAGGATGTGCTGCCTGCTCCTTGCCACTCTTGGAGCAGGAATCATGGAGCAGGTGGAGCCTGGGGAGATGTAGTGCACTGATCTGTGTATTAGGGCTCAGCTCTGAGCCTATCCTCTTGGGAAGTGTTTCTCTCTCGTGCTTGGTTCCTGGGGAGCCGCTCCTCAGATGCAGTCGGATGTGTGCTTACACGTGGCAGAAATGTCTGTCTGGAGTAGGTGGTGGCAGTGGTCCCAACAGACCACCATGCTTCCCAGGCGGTGCTGAGGCTCAGTAGTCTGCCCGAGTGGAGGCATGCAGTGGAGGAGGATGTGCGCATGTGGAAAAGCAGCCCTGCCTTCCTGTATGGTGGAGGGCTGTATGGTGGAGGGAGGCTGCAGGCAAGGTGTCCATCAAGAAGTAACTGGGGAAAGAAGATGTGTTTCTTATTTTCCTGGATTGCGCTCTGCAGGCCTGCCTGTGTCAGACTGGCTTGCCCACATTGAGTTGCAATGAGTCTGGTTTGTTGCTGGAAACTTTTAAAATAATCAAATAAACATTCTGGTGTAAGGTAGGCATTCTCTGTTAAAGCACTTTGAAAAGCTACTGAGAGGTGTTTGCAGAGGGAGAAGACAGGAGGCTATAGGAGAGCACAGCGCTTACTGAAGCAATTGCTGGAAGGAGCTCTTTGTTTTCAGGGGAGGCTCTAAGATCTCTGCTCTGGGTGAACCCAGACCCTTGGTCCAGTCTGCTGCCGTGTCCTGTGAACAGGTACAAAGGTTGCTTTTATTCCTCAGGGAGTTGCAGCCAAGCAGACCAGAACTGCAGCCTGCAGAGCTGCCCCTGCTCTGGGGCTGTGTGCAGGTCAATGTCTTCAGAGGCTTTAGTAGCTCCAGACCTGGAGTCACCCTTGTAAGCAAGCAGCATCTGCCAGTCTTCCCCCAGTGTGGTTCAACAGCCATCTTTGTGATGAACTTTCAGACCTGTTTAGGCGGATAGGACAGCACTGCTTTCTTTTGGTGCTGCACAGCAGCATGATGTTCAGGTACCACACTGTCACTCACATCACTGCAGTGACTTTGTTACAGCAAAGCCCCGCTGCTGCGCGTGGCCATGTGCAGTCTTCTGCTGGTGTGCGTTCCCGGTGCCCCTTGGGTTTCAGGCTCTGGGGTGTTTCCTATTGATTCAAAGAAGGTCAGAGCCCAGGAGTGTGTCCCCCCCCATTCCCCCCCCATTCTCTGGGCATTAATAATAAGAATGAGTCTTTTCAGTATTTTTCCCCATTAACACCTTAAAATTGGAATTTGTTTCTGCCTCTCAAAGAGCTGACCTGCTGAATTCCTTTCTCCTTAAGCATTAGGCAGTAAAGCCTGCAGGCCCACAGGATGCATCAGGGGAGTTGCAGATTAATATAGCATTACACATTCCTTCTCCTGCCCCTGGAGTAAGCCAGCTCTAAAGCCAGGCATTAGAAAATGGTCAGCAGGGAGAAAACAAACTAGAAACAGGCTGAGGTTGTGCTCGGAGTGAAGCTGTCAAATGCAGAATGTGGGCTCAATCCCAGCTGTTGTAGGCTGGGAGACGGTCAGAGCTCGGACCATTGGGTGCCCGCAGGGTGCTGGGGGGCTGGGCTGGGGTCCCTGTGCTGCCCAGGGTGCACTGCAGCGGCCCCTGCTCGCATCGTGGGTGTGCTACAGCATCCCTGGGGCTATGCACACAGTTAAAACAAAGCCTGACTTTTCACCAGGGAACAGTGAGTTTTATTTTACTTTTTGGGGAGCTTGGGAAGCTTGTAGGTTGGGCATTGCGGTGGCTTTCTTGCTGGCTATCTGCCCTGTGTGGGCTTGACCTCTTGGTGTGCGCTCTGGCTGTGAGATAAGCTGATGATGAGGGGTACCCCTCTGCTCCCAGGGTATGGGCTCGGGTGGTCCACAGCACAGCTGCTCTCCTTGTGGCAGCAGAAACAGTGTGGGGTCCTCTCGCCAGAATCCGCTTGCCGTGAGCTCATTAAATATACAGGCAGTATGGAAAGATTCTGACCGCTCATTTAAAAATAAAGTGTTTGGGCTGTCATCATGTCCCAGAAGCTGTCTTCTCACTGTGTCTCTGTAAGCTAAGCTGGTAAAGTGACTGTGGCATTGGTAGGGTGTTGGAATGGGATGTCACCCAGCTCATACACACCAGGAATGGCATTTCTAGGGCTGCTCCTGGATGCAGTGAGGATTACCTTGTTGCTGGCAAACTGGGACAATTGGAAGGCCAATTGCTCTGCATGTGTGATTAATAAAGGCATGGCTTATGACCCCAGGAATGAGAGTTTGGCAGAAAGCAGATTGGGTGGTGGGAGGGGAAAAGCAGGGCACAGGAATGAGTGTCTGGCTGGGAGTCCCATGGGGCGTCTGCGGACGAGGCGGCGGCACTGCGGTCTGCACTAGGTGTGTGTGCGGCTTTGCACCCTGCTGCTGGTAGCTCCCGTGCTGCGGGGCCAGGCTCCATCTGCATGTGGAGACTGGCAGTTGTTGCACTGCAGTGCAGCTCCAGAGAACAGCTCGTGTGTGGGAAAGAGCCCTTCATTCTGCTGGACCGAGAGCATCTCCCTGCTCAATAAATTCATCCGTCAGTAGCACAAACCTCTGTCTGTGCTGCTGGGTGGTCTCTGCTGGCTGGAGGCAGGAACCTGGAAGCAGTTCACTATCCTCTGGATGAGAGGAGTTCTCCTGATGAGCTGGGTTGTGCCTGTTCTGAACCCAGTCTGGCTCTGGGGTGGCTACCCTTGTGTGAGCCTTCCTGCCATACCTGTGCAGGTACCTTGTGCCAGCTTGGTGTGCCATGGGACGCAGCATCAGCAGGCTGCTCACCATGCCCTGTGGCATGCAGCTTCCGCAGCTGGGAGCCTGGCCCTGAAAACCCCAGTCTGCGTGAGCTCTGTCCTCTGCGTGGCAGCTGCCTGCACCTGGCCTGGGGGGAGCAGGGCTGGCAGGAGGCTGCGCTGGGCCTGGGACCCCAGGGCAGGGCTCCAGACTGCTTTTGGCCTTCCTGGGATTGTGATGCTCTTGAGCTTGCTCCTCATTACCTGTTCTCTCCTCTCACCAGGAACCACTGTGTGTCCCCCGTGTGACAACGAGATGAAGTCAGAGGCCATTGTTGAGCATCTGTGTGCCAGCGAGTTTGGTAAGGAAGCATTCCTGCTGCTGTTCCTCACTGACACGGTTCTGCAGTCTGGAGAGGAGAAGGCACTTAGTGCCCTGGCTCCAAAGCATCCTGCTTCCCTTCCAGCTGTGCCTGGGGCAGCAGGCTAGGTGCTTGATGCCGGGAGGGCATCTCCCTGTTCAGGGAGTAGGGCACCACAGGGTGCCACGGATGCTCAGCAACCACTATACTACCAAGGCAAGCTGGGGCTGCCTTGTTGTGCGCTTGGAGGTGTTCTTGGGGTGCTGGGAGGCTTCCTGGACTATGCAGGGCAGGGCAGCTCTGCATGGGCTGGATCCTGGACCACTGGATTCCCACCACCCTCGTGGTTGACACGGGTCAGCGATACAGTCCCATGGCCTGCAGGCAGCCTCTCCTTTCCTGGGGGCAAGCATGCCTCTAGATGTCAGTGTTGATGCGTGGTGGCAGCAGTGTGTGGAATGTGTCTGGTGGGGAGTGGGGTCTTGAAGCTGCATGGCCCCACGGCAGCTCAGGAGGGAGGTGCTGGGTGTCTGCTGCCCAGGCTGCTGGCACCCCTGGGTCTCTTGTTAGGAGAGTTCTGCTCTTCTTGCTGAGTCTGGGTGTTGAACCCAAAAGCCAGCCCTTGCCTTGCTAAGGTTGAGGAGTGAGGGGAAAAAACACAGTGCTGTTGGAAAGCAGTGTCCTTAGTCCATTATGGCTCATAAGTGAGTCAGACGATCATAGGGAAACAGAGCTTCATTTAAAAAAAAAAAAACCCACAAAGAAACAACAACAAAAAACTGTTGCAGGGAAAAATATGAGCTTTTTCAGATCAAGCCCAGAATTAACTGGTTTTGACATCCTTGCTGGTGTATGTAACTTTCCTGAAAAGCTATTAAAGGAGCATTGAGCAAGGTGTGCATTCCGTGGGGATTAGCACTTGAATGTGCCCTGTGCTGGAGTGCGCTGTGCAAACCTCAACCTGCTCTGTGTGCTGGTGCTTTACCCCTTCTGCTGGAAATGAATTCCCCACTCTCCTGCAGGTTTGGTATGCCAAAAGGCCTAAGTTCAGTGCAGACTTCTTCTAACAGGGAAAAGCATCCACAGGAACACCCATGTAATAGTTCCTCAGGAATGTGCGTGCTCCCAGCGTGCAGGAATTCAATGTGGTTGGGAGCTGCCTGCCCTGAGCTCCTCGTCTGTGGCCCAGGAGTTTTCATGTGAAAATGAGATGACTTCCTCCTGGAGAGGAGTCCAGAGCAGCTGAGCAGGACATAACTGGTGTGTGCTGCGTGTGAGGCATCATTCTTTCCTCACAATGGAAAGCTGGTTGCATTTTGGGTTGCCTTTTGTTCTCCTCTTCCTCCCTTGTCACCATAATAAATAGCAGTGGAAAAAGTTCATTTGCATGGATTCTCAGTGGTGTAGGTTTCAAGCAGCTGCTTTTGGCACTTCTTCCTTCTGTCACTGTGTTTTTCCTCCTCCATTGAGGAGCAGTCCCTCCCGACGCTCCGGTGTGCTGGGAGCTGGGGCAGAAGGACATGGGCAGGATGCTCTGGGGACACCTAGCAATGGGGAGCAGCTGGTGAGTGATGGGTCAGCCCCAGGAAGTGCTCTCCCAGCACAGCACAGGATCCTTAGATCTCTGTTTAGTCTTCAGGGGTTACTGTCATGGGGGCGATTTCTCATGGAGAGCTGTTTATCTGGCACTAACATAAACTCCCGTCCCCTCCGACTGAGGTTTCTCATGCACATCCAGCAAGGTAAACACCGGCAGCTGACAGGTTACAGAACCTCATCACAGCCAGACATGTACTGTAAATGTTTAAACTACGTGTACTGTGAGGGGCAGCTGGTGGTGGGCTCTGCTCACTGCTCTTCCCTAGTTCACATGGTGCCATTGTTGCAGGGCTCTTGCACATCCACTGGGCTGCGTAAGTGCTCTGCCTGCTCATTGCAGCTTGGGGTTGGGGCAGCCCTGGTGTGCTGGTGCTCTCTCTATTTCTCTTGGTGGTTGTGTTTATCATTTCTGCCCTTCCCCTGGGGTCTGAGGGATCCTGCCGAACGGGCTCTTGCTGAACTGGGACTGCAGTACAATCAATACATGCTGTTTATTTTTCCCCTTGACTGACAGCTCCTTGCCTGCAGCCTTCTCCAGTTACAGCCCTAATGTGTCTTCTGGCAGGTTTCCTTCTTCTGTGTGATTCCTGAAGGAAGGAGCAATGGGGCTGCAGGAACAGCAGAGCTTTCCACTCTCTCACGTTCCCTTCCCTGCCCCTGGGGGTGCTGGTGTGAGGCCCTGACATGTGGGGAAGCACTGGGATGGAGCCAGGTGGTGTGGGCTGGGGTGCACCTGGGGTCGGGGGCGATCTCGGGGTCGTGTTCCTGTGCCTCACAGTGTTCCATGGCTCGGTGCAGACTGAGCTGGTTTGGTGTCTCCAGCTCTGTAAAGCTTGCATCTCTAACTCCCTGAGCATCCTGAATTTGGAAAGCAGATAGAAAGAAAGCTTCCCTTTAGTTTCCAGCCCTGGATTGCTTTCCTGTACAGTAATAGTATAACACAACAGGGCTCTTGGCAAACACAACAGCCGTTTTTGGCACTTGTGCAGACAAATACCATTATTCTTGTTGCCAGTGCAGTGGCTGGGAGCACAAGGGTAGCACACAGACTGTGCTGCCTTCTTGAGACTGTCATCACTGTCCTGCTGCCATGTGTGTCTGGAGTGGTGACCTGAATACAACATGTATTTATTGCTACAAGTTCCAGCAGGGCAGAACTTCAAGGAGCAATGATGCAGGGGACCTCCTTTCCCTGCCAGAGCCCATGGTTTCTGCTGTGCTATCTGCTGCTCACACATCTAAGAATCAAATGGGAAGGAACAGCAGACAATCACATATCTGAGCATTATTTATCTGCGGCTCTGAAGTGAAGCCCCAAATGATGGAAATATGTTAGTCATTTTTGGCTGTATGTGCTTTTCCTCAAAAATGAGGCAGAGCCAAATGGCACAGAAGTGGTACTTTAATGTACAACACATTTCCAACATTTTTCCCGTGCTTAGTAAATTCCTGTTCATGGTCATGGCAAATGAACATTAATTTTTCTTTTATTTGGGTTGCTATTTAGTCAGGAAGGCACTGAACCCAAAGAGGAGAATACTTCTGTTGGTATGGGGTGGGGTTGGCCCTGTTCTCTGGGAGATACCCACACCCTGGTCTGGGGTCACCTGGACCCTGCCAGCTCACCCATAGCAATATTCAGTGCTCAGAATGTGTTCTGCAGCTGCCTGAGGCCAGGAGAGCCTGAAAGCAAATGTTTGAGGAGCTGAGTTGACCTCTTAAGAGTCTCCCTCTGCTGCTGAAGTAGGGACATTGTGTCGTTGCTCAGCTAACATTTTGCTAGCAAATCATGCGTTGTGCTGCTGAACAAATTTCCTTCTCAATTAAAACTGCCATGTTTTGTGCTGAGAACTTTTCTGTTTTTCCCTTCTCCTTGGCTTGTTTTTCAGCTCTTAAGATGACCATCAAGGAGGTGAAAAAGGAGAATGGGGACAAGGTGATCATTCCACGGAAGAGGAAGGCGCTGAAGCTGGGGCCCATCCGCAAGAAGAACCTGAAGAAGCTGGTGCTGCTCCTGAAGAACGGGGCTGACTGCCCCTGCCACCAGCTGGACAACCTTGGCCACCACTTCCTTATCATGGGCCGCCAGGTGAAGACCCAGCACCTTCTGACAGCCATCTACAAGTGGGACAAGAAGAACAAAGAGTTCAAGAAGTTCATGAAGAAGGTGAAGGCTCCGGACTGCCCCACGTTCCCATCCGTCTTCAAGTGACCCCCGTGGGTGCCAACTCCCTCCCTTTCCTCCTCGTCCTTGGAGCTCCCCCCAGCCCCGCCTCCTGCCCCCTGCCAGCATTTCCCAGAGTGAGCACTGAGCAGACCCCGAGGTCACGGACCACATGCATCTCCAATAGCCAAAGACACATTGCTATGAGTTCATGGAAGTAGCAATGATCAGGTACAGAGGGCAGGCAGAGGGGTGTAAGACCGTGTGATGTTGGACATGACCCTCGTGACCACCTTCCTCCTGTGTTCACGGCTGCAGGAGCACCCGAGTAAGTTCCTACAGGACTGGGGCCAGCCTATTGGAAAAATATTCCATCCTCACAGTAAAAGTTAATAAACAAGTGAAGCAGTATCCATCAACCCCCTGATAAAACCTCCTGGTAGCTAATTGCCCTCATCATAAATACAAACCGACCAGTATTCCGGTCTGAGTGCCTTTGGGTTGAGTCTCAGCCCTGGGACCTCATGGTGCCCTGATCTGCTGGGCCTCATTCCCAACCTTCGCATGATCCCATTCACCTGACTACATCCCTTGCCCTCAGTGAGGCACTGCTTGCTGGCTTGTGTCATTGCTCATTTTGCCACCAATATTTCATAGTTTCTTCTGTATCGGACTGCAGAAGGGCAAGGAGTGGTCCCTGTGGAGCACCACGGGATGGCATCATCTCTGTGCTCCTCTTCCTGCAGTTGCTGTGGGGCTGATTGTTGTCCGGGTTTTGGCCCATTTGATGTGTGACAACTTGGCTTTGTATCATTCTGTTTTTTTTTTTCTGTAATCAGAATGTCATGTTAGTGTGAGGTCAAGTCGTTTTATGAAAGACAATGAACATCGCATCCAAATGACTACACTGATTGACCAGGCTGAAATTCATTATTCTGTTAATTGGACATGTTCTTTTCTCCATAGTCCCATATTGCTCCGCATTAATTACACTATCCTGCTTCTATTCATCATTCTCATCAATCACGATTACTCTAAGAGAATGACCATCTTAAAACTTGAGATAATCCCGTTGTATAGCAGTTAACCCTGCTCAAATCTGGTAAGTGAATTGTTGTCTGGCTCGGGAGTGCTGTGTCTTTCTTTCATGATTGAACATGGACGTTATTGTAGATAAATCCGTAAATACGCCAAGCACCCTGATGAATGCTGCTTCAAAACTAGCAGAGAGATGGATTTAGGATGTGAACTCTTTAGAAAATCCCACTAAGTGTCTTAGACCACAGTGTGTATTAGCATTGTTACTGTGATGCAAAGTTAATCATTGTAGATAATGTACTTTATCAGTGAATTAAAAAAAAAAAAAAAAAAAAGCAAAACCACAAAGATCCACCCTAAGCTTTAGAAGCAGCTCAGGGCTGCTGAGCTGATCTGTGTGTAATGTTTCAGACACGGTGCGCTGGACATCTCCATATACCTGGATGGTCACTGTACTGCTCTGCTGCCAAACGGCTGTGGGATCTGCCAGCAGTTCTGTGCAGGTCGAGCAGGCAGAGCCCTTGTGCATCATTGCTTCCTTTATGCTCTCTTTGTATATGGAAGTTTTTAATAAAAAAATAACAGCACTAAAAGAGATACGTTTGATGTAACATCATGTTGTAGGCAAGATATATTTACATTTTGGTTTAATGTAATTTTAGATCATTAATTTAGAACGTGTGTGGCAGCCCCAAATCAGAGCTGCAGCTGCTGCCCGTGTCCCCTGTGCTCCCACCCAGCCCCAGCGTGCGGGGGCTCTCGGGGTGACCCAGCACCGGGGCTGTGGTCCAGGCCCACAGTGACAACCCTGAGGCTGCAGAGCCAGATCAGCATCTGCTTCCCTGGTGTGGGTGAAAGCCTCAGATGCAGTGAAGGTGTTCAGCACCCTGCAGCCAGCAAACTGCAGCAGTGTGCTCATGGCACGTGATTTTAGCAATTGGTTTTGATGTTAGAGCTTACGTTTATTTTCAAATTTAATACCAGTTCTTTATGCTTTGTCTTCCACGTATCATTAATCTCATAACTAAAATTGCTAAATTAATCAACGACAACGTGATTCCCCCTCCCAGTTTTTATACAGACGTTGTTTTCTGTTCCACGTTGGTGCTGTCAGGTGGCTGCAGAGCAGCTGATGCAATGTGATGCAGTGGGATATGATGTGATGCTGGGGATGGCTGGGCTGGACGTGCTGCAGCTTTTTGGGCAAGAGGGCGATGCTTCTCACAGCCAAGCCTAGTGCTCCCCAGTGGTGCATCCCTGCTGTAAGAGCCCAGAAATCGTCTTGCAGTGCAGCCCATGCACTCCGCAAAGATGTCTGAGGTGTGAGAGCCACGTGGGAGTCATGCAGGACAAGGAGCAGGGCACAGAGTTGCAGTGGGCTTTGAGGACTCCACCTGCTTTATTTACTCCTGAGGCACGAGGGGAGCAGCCCAAGCTACACATCAAATAGTTTTTGAAGGACAAATGCTCCAAATGTAATTGTGACAGAGCGTGTAGAAGTGCACGAAGAGCATGGATGTTGTGTGAGTGCTCTGGAGCAGGCGCGACCCAGAGCTGTGCAAGGAGTCTGTGCTGCTGTGGGAACCTCTCACGTGAGCACAATGCATTATAGCAGAGCACTGCTTGCTTTTCTCATAGTGTATTTTGACAAAGAAATCTGTACTTGATCGTTTTGCTTTGTTTTAAACTTGTGGTTGATATAAACACATTATGGCTTCTGTTCTCTCTTACATGATTGGAGCAAGAAAACCTCTCAATAAAATGTTTTTTTTTTCCCCCTTTCTTTCAAAGTTATTTTTATTGTTGCCTTTTCCATATCAGTTGCTTAAGAGCTTAAACCATAGATCCACAGTGCTGAGACAGAGAAGTGCTGTCGGGCTGCTGCTGCTGGAGAGTGCTTTATCTGTACACTAATACCCCTATTGCACACCAGCTAGCTCACACCAGTGCAAACAAAGGCAATTAGGCAATAAGCTCCTTATAGCAAACAGCATTGTCTGCAGGAATTGTCTTCCTGTTATTTCCTAGAGAATGTTGTTGGTGTCACTGATTGCAAGGAAAGCAGGCACACACCTGAAACCCCTGCCCCTTGGCCAGCCCTGGCTCTAGCTCTCAGGTTATTCCAACGAGAGCAATCACCCATCCTTTGAGAGATGGCCAATGGGTGTGAGCACAGCCTGGACTAGGTCTCAAGTGCAGGGGGAAGGTTTGATAGTGGGGAAACTGGGGAGCTTCTACCCTCCAGTGCCCCTGGCCAGGGACATCAGCAACAGCATGTGGTGCCATGAGAGGAGGTAAGAACAGCTCAAGAATATAATATGCTATACTTGGTTCAAATACTTGTGTGTTCTATTTATGCAGTGTTCACATAAATGCTCATTCTAAACCAAGACCTTTATGAGTTCTGCTGTGTAATATGTTGGGGGCGATTTTCATGTGCATGTATGTAACTGTGTAAAGTGAGGTGTGTGCTTAGATCCTGGGGGTGCAAAGAAATACCCAAAGTTAGGGGAGAGGTGCAGCTCTTTGCTGACCCACAGCTGATCCTGAATGCGTTTTGCTTCAGGTTCCTGTGTTGAGCTCTGAGTCTGGCTTCACAATGCAAGGAGGCTGAGAGTAAGGTTTGGTGATGGGTGAGTACTGCCCAGCAGTGAGTGCACGGTGTCTGTGGGCTGTGCCCCTTAGAAAACTGCTTCTAGCTTGTGTGAGGGTGTAGCAGCTGATCTGGCAGGACAAGGATGCTCAGCCTTGCCAGCAGCCTGCCCTGGGCTTGTCTGAATCCTGCATAAAATAAAATATCATCCTCTTGTGACTCAGTTGATCCTCCCAGTAATGTTTATTTGCTCCAGCATTCTTTCTGTTGAGTATCGTTTGTTAATTGAGTTTCTGGTCTCCAGTTCACAGTTAAGCTTTAAATAAATACAGTTTTCTTTCATGCTATACAAAAGTCATCTTCCATCCCACAATTAATTTCTTGTCCTTGGCAGTCTGTGTTCTTCTTTGACCCCTGCTGGGGAATGCAGGGCTGGAAACTGTGAGCAATTAGGGACGGTTTCTCTTGGAGAAGAGCAGATACCAGCCTGGTGTGTCTGACGAGGAGCTCTATTAATGTTCTTTGGGGTGGAGGTGGGGGGGGGGTGATGCACCCCAGCTGCTCGGAGCCTGGTGACATGTCTGCAAGGGAAACACTTCCTGTGTTTACCTGCTCCTGGCGCAGTGCTGCTGCTGTCTGGGCACAGTGTAACAGCAGCTCCCACCAAAGCCCTCCTCTGCTCTGGTGATGTTCAGCTTTGCTACGACACGTGCTGAAGTTGTAGCATAGAATTGCAGAATGCCAGCTGCCCCTCTTCACGCTGCTGCCTGGGGGTCTGATGTCCTACAGGAGTGGCAGGTAACTGTGTGGCTGTTTCCACAGTTGGGAATGACGTTTATGCCCTAACTCTGTAAAGCAAAGGGTGCCTTGCTGCATGAGGCCACACAAAGCATAGACAGAAAGAGATGCACAGAGGAAAACAGGGAGTTTGTAATGTCCCACGATGAAGAACAGAACAGGAAGTGGGAAAGAAATACTTCCTTTCAGACGCTTTTGTGGAAAAAAGATCCATCAAGGATCAAGGGATGCAAAGCTCTCTGCTCTGAGTGTGCCCAAAGCTGCAGGGCATGAGGACATGGGAAGCTCTGCTCTGCTTCAACATCAGTGCAAAGAAAGTCCTCCATGAGACTGAGGGAGGGAAAAATCTCCTAGGATCTACAGCAAGTGCTGTAAAAGTCTCTGTTTTGTGAGGGCTCAGACTAATTTTATTGTCATTTCTTCTCTAGTAACACCATCTGAGCCTCTGAGCATCCGACCTGTTGGCTGAGTTGCTCCCCTCTGCTAGTCTGGAGGTGACAAAGTCACGTTTCAGTGCCCTTTTTGGGAGCCTGGCTGGCTCCCATGCTCTATGCGTGGGGCCGGGGGCCCTGCAAGCGTGTGGCTTCCATGGACAGAGCCGGGCCAGGAGCCACGGGTCGGCCTGTCAGGTTGGCCAGCTGTGCTGCAGAAGCCTCCCAGTCTCTGGAAAATGAGAACTCTGTTCCAAGACCTTCCCGGCGAAGGCTGGAAGCTCCTCTGGGCCAGCTGTCTGCCACAAGCTGTCCTGGGGGCAATGTAAGTTCCCCCGTGTGCCCAGCTCTGCAGCGCAGGGTGACAGTGCCCACGGGGTCATCAGCTCTACTGCACAGAGCAGGCTTCCAGGATCCAGGGAGCTGTGAGGAGCCAGCAAACAGTCCCACTTCTCTGCAGAAATGTGCACAGCCTGGAAATGCTGTCAGTAACATTTTTCTGCTGGAGACGTGTGCCAAGTCCTTGCCCTAGCAAGGAGACGTGGGAAAGCCGGGGTGTGGCTGGATGAACCACACCTGGGACACAGTGCTGCCGCTGCTCAGTGTGACCCTCACCGAACTCCTCAGTTATTAACGTGGCTGAGAGATTAATTTGCTAGAAGGCATTTGTCTTTGCCAGGAGAGCAAGCACATGCACAGCTCTCACACGCAGTGCTCAGAACTTCATTAAGCTGCACCAATGATGAACTGCAATTCCCTTAGCCAAAGCAATTTGCACCGTTGGTGCCTTAAAGCAGCTGGGTAATTGCACCCAGCCGGGGCAATCTCCTCTGCTATTGCACAATTGGGGTAAACCACTGATCTGGAGAAGACTGAGCATTGTTTGTGGCAGTTCCAGAGTAATTCAGCGTGCGGCCGTGTGTGAGGTGCTGGTGGCTGCACTGTCCTCCCCACCTGCAGTGCCACTGCTGAGCACCCATGGCAGTGAGATCTCAGCATTCTCCAGAGCCCAGGCTGGGGGTGAGGGAGCAACTGGGGGCAGCTGCCGAGGTGATATATTCAATGTTCCATGTTAAATGGTCTTAAAAAAAAAAAAAAAAATGAATATTGGGCTAAATGTTTATAAAAATGTCTCCCCCAGATTAATGGTTGCCAGACAGCTGAGGGGTAATTACACGTGATACTACTTTAATTATTAAGCACGGAGCTGCCCAGCTGAATTACTGTAGCCCCTAACTGCCTACTCCAGTGTTTACAGTTTCTTCACCATTCCCTATTCTTCCCTCTCACTCACCCTAAATGTTTATTTAATAATCCTGGAAGACCTTTTAAGCTTTCTGGGTTTAATGTTTGCTAAACACCCTGTCACTTCCACTTCTATTGAGAATTCCCGGGTCCTGCTCTGCCCCAGAGCTTTGCAGTGGGATGCTGGCTGCTCCCACCCTCCCCATCAGCCCCATGTCCCTGGGCAAGTAGCTCAGTGCTCCCCTGTCCCAGGTGGGCACTGCACAGGGCACCACAGAGCAGTGGAGCTGGCACACAGTGCTGCCAGTTGGGTCATCTCTGCACCGCATGGCCTCCATCTCCAAGCTCTCTGTGTGCTCGTGCAGTATTAACTTCAGCAAATTCATTTTTTCTTCACAAAAGCTTTTGGTTATTTGAGATTAGGGGCTGTTAGGGCTCATTGTTCCCCAAGCTGTGCCTTGTTTTGCTGTGCTGCTCTGAGCCTGGTGTGCAGGAACTTAATCTCCCCTCTCCTCTAGAGGTTCTGTTCTTTGAAAATCTGTTCTCTGCTCTTGTGCAAATTGTTGATGGGAGATAGCAGTGGGCCTTCCTGCTTCTATTTAATGTGTCAGCAGAGAAAGACATCTGCTTGCAATTAAGGTACCGCCATGCTGAAGGATTGGTGTGGTAGATGTTAAACGATAATGGGAAGTCTTTATCGGTTCGTAATTCCTTGTGTCATACAAATGAATATATTTCATTTAAAACTCGCGGCCCCGGGAAAACCAGCAAAGTGGCAAGCGGTGCAGACAGACTTGGGAACAGAGCAGAGGAGTGGGAAGGATGGAAAATCCTGAGCTCATTTCTAAAATGCCATGCGTTTCTGGGTGTTGATGAAGGAGCCAAGTCTTGGCTAAGGCAGGGAGGAAGTGCATGGCAGGGTGTGCAGCCCGGGCAAGTTCAGGGCTGTATCCCATTTCCGAGGCAGCTGCCCTCAGGCTGCGGCTGTTGGCATGGGATAGGAGCCATGGCGTGTCCCCTTGGCCCTGCTGCTCGGTGACACTGGCTGCCAGCACCCCAAGCCGAGGATGTTTGTCCCTTGCACAGGAGGTACAGCCTGGTTTCGTTTCAAGCTGCCAGATGTTTGTCGTGTTACCAATGTTTCTTCCTACTGAAGCAAATTGAAGACACCTCTTTCTCTTTAAGGTCCCAGACATGAGGCACAGGGAAGTTCCTGTCCGTGCAGCTTGTGACCAACGTGCAGAGCAGCCCTGGGCTGGCAGGGCCGTGTCATGGTATGGCTCCATAGCTGACTGCTCTGTCCGTGTCTGCAGGGTTCTGGGCTGGGGTGGGCGGCCAGGAGCACCCAGACCTCGGCTGTGCCTGTGGGGGGAGGATGGCATATTCCCAGCAGCACAGCAGCTCTCCAAATCTCCACGTGGCTGTAAACCACGTTGCAAAACCTAAGGCAAAAGCTGGATTTCACTGTGATCTTAGCGGAAATTCGGACACTTGGGCTTGGAAAGAAGAATCCAGCTGGCTTCATCTCTGCACAGGGCAGAGGCACTGTAGGACAGCGATGCGGGATCCAGGAAATCTCCCCCTATCTGCAGTCCGTTCATCAGGTTTCACACGCACGGATGTGCCGTTAAACTGCTGGCCCAGATGTGTGGAGCTATGGAAATTCAAAGCCTTTTTCATGAGCTTGTTGGAAGATCATTAACGAGCAATTAGTTTGCTAAGTGCTTGGCCGCAGGGCTGCTTTATTTCCCCTTCCCCTCAAAAGGCAGTAGAGCAGCTTTGCTGGGCTCGAGGTGCGATTCCCCTCAGCCCCCGCCCCGCTGCGCAGCCCCTCGTGCTCCCGGGAGCTCTGCTGGGGCTCTGCGTGCTGCACGGTCTGGGTGCCTGCCCCCCTGGGGCGGCGGGGGTTCGGGTTCCCCCTTCCTCTGATTTTTAGTAGCTGACAGTTGCTACCAACGTGAGGCACTAATTTATTTATTTTTTTTATTTTGGACGCATGAGTTCAGGCGCTTTAATCATTTCCAAATGCCTTCCTCTAAAGGCTATATTGTTTCAGCGTTCAGCCACTAATTTTTTGAAATGTCTGAAATAAGACTCTGCTCTTGAACATGTGCCGGAGTGTTGTTCCTTTGCACTGTATTTTAAAAATATACATGTGGTTTAATTCAATGCAAGGACCGGTGGGGACGTTTTTTCACCATTCCCCCTCCCCTTTTTCTTTAGAACGGTATCTGCCAAACCACCGGGCTCTGTGCCAGCAGCAGCCCCTTGGATGATCCCAAATGCATCTGGAGGTTGAAAAGTGTTTGCAGTGCAGCCCAGAGTCGTTGCCTTGCAATGCAGAACCTGGGGAGTGTCCACTGTCACCTGCAAGCAGAGGACGGTGCCACCAGTACTGGGATGCGGGCAGCAAAGAAGAGAAATTTGATGTGCTTGCACCTAAGGGCTTTTGTTCTCTTTGCTCTTCCGGTGTTGCTGCATGGGGATAAAGCCAACACAAGGCAAGTCCCTGCTCGGAAGCATCACGCAGCAGATGCTGGCAGCTGGTTTTGGAAAGGCAGAAATGCTGTGAGCTAGGCAAGAAATGGCAGTGCCTTTCTGAGAGCAGATGTTGAAAATCACTGGTGTGTTGCAGCAATGGGATATTAGGATTCAAAAAAGTGCAGTGAGACCAGAGGAAAAGGACAGGGGAAAGGGAAAGCTGTTGCTGAGCACCCGGTGGAGGCAGAGAAGGTGCAAGAGGCGAGCATGAAGCCGATGCTCTGTGCTGGGGAGGCTGGAGTTGTGCTACCTGAGCAGGCAGTGGCTGTGGCTGTGCAATGCCCTGGCGGTGCCACCCCGCTCGTTCCCTGCCCACGATCACGGCTGATGCAGTAATACAGCGAGGAGACTTCCCAGCAGCAGCACTGACAGCCTCTGACTGAGCTCCCGTAGGAATATGCTATTTGTGTTGGCAGTCATAAATCCCCCAGGACTCAGATGACAGTGGAGGCATTATGAGTCTGGGCTGTCTTGTGTATAATATCTGCTCTACATTGATTTGTGATTCACTGGCATAATTATTTCTGTTCAGCATCACCGACCTGTTTACAAAAATAAAGTAAAATAAATATTTAATGCTACTTTTAAAAATAATACAGAGGCAGAAGGACAGCGTACGTGTTGCAGCCAGCCAGCTTCCTGCAGGGCCCAGGAGCAACGAATCTAATTAGTTCACATTGATCTTTTCGTTGGTAATTTCACAGGAAGTTTTATACAATAATTAGCCGGGGCTGGTGGTTCCCCTCTCGTGGGCTCCGAGCGAAGCGCGTTTAACGTCCGCTTTCTCCGCGGTTTGCTCCTGCCCGGCTCCGGGCCCTCGCGGCGGGGATCGGGGCGGCGGGGAGGGGGGAAACGCGGCCGAGCCCCGCACGCGGGCGGCGGCTGCCACCTGGCGGCACCGCTGCTCCCCGCACCGCCACCGCGTCCTGCGGCGTCGTCCCCTGCGGCTGTGGCCGCGCGTGGCCCGCACGGTGCCCGCAGCGCAGCGGAGCCGCCACGAGCCCCGGGCTCCGCACGAGCGGTTGCTCCGTCCCTCGAGGCAGGAGGTGCGCGCTGGGGGGCGGGTGCAGGTGCAGCCCCAGGCGCTCTTTCAGAGGGTGGACGGTGTTTAGCTTGCTGGTAATAATCAGGGCTTGAACCGTGTGCAGTTTCAAATCCACCAAAGGGTTAACACGAACATCTCCGTATCCATTCCTGCAAAATGACCTCTGCAGGACCCTCCCAGCGATGCAGCTATCTTGTCTCCGTGCTCTAGGAGCTGCTTATCCTGAGCCTGACAGTTGGCTGCTGTCTCCAGACACTTCCGTGGCAGATGGTTTTCGTTATCGTCACTATGTGGTACCTCACCTGCTCTGCGAACTTGGCACTGCAAGCTGCCGGGAGAGCGAAGGAGCACCACGTGGTGTCCCCGCAGGCTGGGCAGGAGTTCTGTGCTTGCTGTCAGCATGGGAGGCGATTTCTGATGTCTCTCCTCTATGCACTGCACTGGTTCATGCCAGGTCTAAATTTGTCCCAGTGAATGAGAAACGTCTGCAGGAAATGCTCTTCCTTCCCGTCTGTGGCACAAAGGGCACGCAGGATTATGCAGTTCATTAGGAGGATTTTTGGAGCTGGCTTCTAGGAGTTAGATCCCAGAGAAGGCCCAAGACACAACTATCACCTTTGGAGCCCCTTGGTGACAGAATCCAGAGTCTGTTTGTTCAGGTTCATTGGCATGTATTTGCAGCCAAACTCGCTTTTTAGCTGCAGAGAGCACAGAGGGAGATGATTTCCCACCTTGGTGCCCAGGGGCTGTAGCTGGAAAGGGCTCTGCTGTCCAAGTGAAAGCTGGATGCAAGCTAAGGGGAAACAGATGGTTTCAAGATCAAGCCCATCACACAGAGGAGAAAGCAGACTGCTGATGGATGGGGCAGCATTTAGCTCAGGCATGGAGCCAAATGCAGCGTTGTCCTTTCTAAATTGCAGGACCAAAAACACAAACCCTTGCTCAGGTCCAGAGTGGTCCAGCAGTAAGGATAGCAACAGCAGAACTGGAGCAGCACAGAGTGCTCCAGTTGCTGACTGCATTGTGTCTGCTTTAAAAGACTGAGAAAGGTGCTCAAGATGCACATGTGAGCAGGCAACCTTTAGCTCCAAGATGCTGAGCAGCAGCTATATGGCTGCGCTGCGGCCCTGGCTTTCACAGTGTCCTTTAGGAGCATGGAAACTGGCTCTGGAGGAACAGTTGCACTTGGGATGTACCATTTAGCAACAGCAGATATTACACTTGAGATGTACAATGAGCACAGCAATGAGTCCTTCATGTGTTGCTGCAGAAGGGCTACTGTGAAGGCACAGAGACAAGAGCATGACTCCAAAGAGAGAGAAGCAATTGCTTAATTCAATTCAGAGCCTGGTCATCTTCCCACTGCCCACATGCCAAAGCAATTAGTGGGCATAGGGCTGTCTTCAGCACGTCCCTGGCTGTGGCAGAGCACACAAGAGACATGTGACGCTGACTGGGTGGGGAGTGCTAACAGCAGTGTACCTCATTTGCAAGAGGAAAGGGGATTGCAGCAGGATGTGATGTGTTTGGCAGCTACAGAGGTGGAATGGAGCCACAGGGAAGCAGAGGTGCATTGAACCACCTCTTGCCTGCCTGGGCACCTGGTGACAGATGCCTGAGTTGAGTGGTAGGGCTGTGGTGTGGAGCCAGGACTTCTGCTTGTTCAGCAGTGTGCTTCACTCCCAGCTGCAGAAAATCTGTAAGAGGAAATTAGACTTAAAATGGTTCTGCCTAGCTCTAGGGAGAAGGCTGTGACTGAGGGAGGGCTCACTCATCACCAGCTCATTTGATGTGGAAACCCAAGCCCCAGGAGCCCTGTGCTCTGGGGCAGCCCTCTGCAATTGGTCATCTGTGAAAATGTGGCAGCAGCAGTGATTTGGCACTTGTGAAAGAGCATTGTGCTGTGCCCTGAATCCACATCCAAACTGGGACATTTTGATTATTTTTAGTGTTACTTACGAAGCATGCCCTATATTCACCCTGGAGGGCCAAATCTGAGGTATCGCTTCCTTTTGGAGATAGAAATGCTTTGTTTCTGTGAGGTCTCTTGATAGAATCGTGTTGTGTTTACATTTGCATTTTTCATCTATAACTTGGTACGTGTGTCATTCAGAGAAAGTGAACTTTGTGCTTGAGAAAGCGCATGGCGTGGGGCAGGGATGTCCCTCACCAAAATTACTGCAGCCTGGAGGGGTCACAGTGGGGCTGCACCTGAATATTCACAGAACATGGGGGCAGGCAGTTGATATCTTGTGACCGTCAGCACCCTTGCCCAGATGTGTGCGTTTTATGTGCTGTGCACAAAAAGGCAGATATTGCACAAGGTGGAATGTGTTGGAATCGGCACTTTGGAAAATACACACTCTGCTGGAATGTGCTAACATCCAGCTTGTGCAGAAGGGCAATTAACTCTATTTATGTTCATGAGACTGAGTCAAAAACTGGCTTCAGAAAGCAACTCGCTCACATTAAAGGGCTTTATAATCATTACACTAACGTATTTCTTTTGAAAACATTTTCAGTTTCTTAAACAGTTAGGATATTTATAAAATATGGCATAAATTACTACATGTTTCTTTATTCATACTGATTACACAACCTATAATTATACTTAAGCCTCTTATTTGTATATCATGGCAGCATTAAGAAAAGCTCTGTGATTTGTCTGCATGTTATTCTTTCCAAATAGCAGAGGGCTGCAGTCTCTGCTCTCCTTTAGAAGAATTATCATGGTTGTATGCCCAAACAACAGCGCTCCAGGTGTCTGCTCCCCCTCCAGCTTTGCACAGAACATACAGACAAAGGTTGGCAATTTATTGTGACAGGTAACATTAGGCTTTCTGCTAGCTGGCGTGCAAACACTGTGTTTACAGCCAGCTTTTTGCAATAATTCACTCACAGGAAAACATCTTCCTGGATCCCTTTTACTTGCTGTAAACCACTGATGGGGTAACTGAACTCAGTGCTCCCTTTGGCCGTGGTCCCACGAACACTCGGGGTCCTCTGATGAAGTCAGAGATGTGAACGTGTCCTGGCTGCTGAGGGCTTGCTGCTGATCACAGCCTCCCTGGTGTGAGCGGCTAAATAGGGAAAACCAAGGGCAGGAGCAGCCCAGGTAGGTGCCACTGGGGATCCATCTGTAGCTGCACTGTGCAATGTTGCACTGCTCTGGTTATGCAGTGATGTGGTATATAAGCACGCTAATGCCTTTTAAGAGATTTTGCATCTAAGCAGGGACTGCGGAAAGGAGGCAGAGAAATGTCTGCTTGCCTTGCTTTGGTTTTCACCATGTCTTCTCTGAACATATGCATGGCAGTGTAGGGGTTAAGGAAGTGGAGCGCTGGAATTTCAATGCATAAAGGAACTCCCTTGCAGTGGATAAGGCATGTACACAGCTTTCCTTGTTACGCCTGACAGATGTGCAACAATAGACAATGACTCAAAGTGGGGAGCCAGAACAGAGCTAAGGAAAAGCTGCTGAGAATTACTGGTGCGGGTGGGCGAGCGAAGCCCTCCTATAGCAGAGCATTGTTCTCCCGGTTGTAAATCTCAGCTGAAATATGAATACCAGGCTTCCAAGGACTTCCCAAAGCTGGAATGTGCATCATCAATAACTGAACCCAATCTGCCCTGCACAGAGTCCTATTCATCACTTTTATGCTGAGGCATGAAATCCCCACGCTGTGAGGCTGGGGTGGGGGTCTGCTCCCACTCATGGTGGAGCTGGGGCCAAGTGCAGGATTTTGTCTCAGAGCAGCTCCTGCATCCTAGAACCTGCAACTCAAGTGAATAACAAACCCAGTGACACTGAACATTATTTTTGCTCTTTACCTCACGCCGTTGGAAGCAATGCAGTGTGTTTGCTCTCCCAGATTGCTGGTGAAAGCTTTCAGTGGATAATTCTTGCTCCGTAGCTGTTTACAGCACGGTGCCCATTCCCAGGTGGCAGTCTGGAACTCATACTGTGCTGGCGAGTTGGAAGCTATTGTTTCCCTCCTTGACAGAATGGCTGCACAAGTCCCAGCACAGCACGGGCTATGGATTTTTCTTGTTCTATTTATGACTGTAAAATTGTGCATTGTTTCTGCTGACCTCTCTGTACACAAAATGCCTTCCCAAACCTCTGAAACTGGTTCTTGCCTTCTCAGAAGATCTGTGAGATTGAGGGGGTTTATACAGTGAGGGAACTGCAAAACCACTTTCCCCTCATTTTTCCCGAGTGGTTGTTCTGTTCCACGTGCAGATGAAATGCTACATCTGATAACTGAAATATACAGGAGAAGTCAGGTCAGTCCCACAGACATCTTGACTTGCTCCCCACATCCCTCCAGCACAATTCCCTTCCCACATCTGATCCTCAGAGCTCCTCCGTGCCTGTGATTGCACCTTCTCTGTCTCACCTAGGCTCCTCAGTGCCCGTGAGCCAATCCTTCGGCTCTGCTGGGCATGGTGGGCACAGGCTGAGGTGCTTCTGGAAAGGAGAAGGTCATTGTCCACTCCCTCTGGCCAACAGCTGTCCTTCCCCACACTGGGGGTCCCTGCCCTTTCTGGCAGAATAGCTGGGACACAGAGGTCCGGCTCTTTGTTGAGCATCTCGTAACACGTGAATGGGCAGGATTCATGCAGGATACCTGCATCACTGTTGTGCAAATATCAGATTACAGTCTGTAAGCCGCATTGTCTGCGATTTCACAACTAAATTAAGGGGAGATGGGGACAGCAACATGCAAAATATGACGGTCATTGTTTATCAAGTACAATTTCTTCAGTTCAGCCTCAGAAAAGCACCGCCGTGTCTCCCAGAGCGGCACAAACACTCGATTTGCTGCTGCTTTCGGCTCCGGGATGGAGCCCAAGCTGAATTCCCCGCAGCTCGCCCTTCTTGGGGCATGGGGAGTTCGGCGCGGCGGGGGCAGCGCTCAGAGCCCGGCCCGGCCCCGCGCGGGGGGGGTCCCGCTGCTCGCAGTGTTGCAGCGCGGGGACGTGCGGGGCTCCCCGGCCCCGTGCCCGCGTGCGCCGGGAGCCGCGCGGTGGCGCGGTTCGCCCACGAACGGGGGGGTCCGAGCGCGGCGCTGAGCCCAGCTCCGCTGCAGCGCTGCCCTGGCGCTGCTCCGGCCGTGCTCCGGGGCTTCTAACGTCGTTCTTCCCTCAGCTCGGGGCCTTAACAATTTTTTTTTTTTTTAATTTTTTTTAAAATATATTTTTAATTGCAAATCCTGAGAGAATATCAGCAGGATTAATTTGCCTGAATGTCTGCATTTTTAAATCAAAATGCTTGAAGCAGCGCTTTGCAAGTCCTGGATAATAATGTGTAAAAGGATGTCTGCTGAGAGGGCTGCGATGCTGCTTCTGAGTTTTGCACACGTCCTGTTTGGCTGTATCAGGTGCAGCAGTCAGACTCCATCCTGGCCCAAGTAGGACAGTGCCTCGTTATGGCACAACCAATCTGGGCTACAAGCTGCCCCTTGGGGCAGCCACAAATGCAGACCAAAATAAAATGAAAAAAACCCAGCATGTTGCGTAGGCATCATGTATCAATCCAAGACCCTGTGAAAAAGGGAGGGCAGCCTGGAGATGTGCTGTGATTTTGCTCCTTATTTAGCTCCATGTGTTGTTTTTCCTCAGCTGTCTCTGATACGAATGTGCTCTTAATCTCTTGGTGGAGAGCAGGCTATCATCACAAAATTCATTAAGCTACGGGGCCTGCAGCAAGGCTTGATGATAATTTAAATTAGGAACCCGAGTTGTGGCCGTGTAACACGAGAGCGACGGCTATAATTAGGGAGGCAGCAATTTCCCCATGACCTTTTATTTTTAAAGTGTTTTAAATGGACCGCTCTCATCCCCGGAGCTCCCTCCTCTGTGGGAAGCTCCTAATGTGGGTCACGGCTCTGCTGTTTGCAGGTGGCATGGAACAGAATCTGCATTTTGTTTTTCAAAGTGAAAGTGTCTTTGAAATATGGTTTTGCATCTAATGCAGAGTGTAATAAAAAGACTTTAAAGAGCTGCTGATGCCTCATGGAAAAGTGAAACACATTTTGTTGAGAAACAATTCTGCCGAGCTGTCTTATCTGCTGTTCCCTTTACTCATTTTTGATAGCAAGGGGCACTATAAATAAATATACATCCTTATACATAAAAATGAGAAACCTTGGCAACCAAACAGAGGTTGGTTGTTTCCTCGTGTTTGGTCGCTTTGGCCGGGGGAGATGTAACTCATCAGCTGGAAAGCCATTCCTGCAGCTCCTGGTCCCCAGCGTTCCTTTACCCCTAACAGAGCAGCCCGAGGTGCTGTCTGTGGAGCTGATAGAATTGTTACCCTGTGAGACCTTAAATGAAACCTGACAAAGACCAGGATCTCTGCTGCAAGCATTGCCTTGTATTGTTTCCAGATGGCTGGACAAAATAACTTGCCTGATGCCTTCTCTTCTGATGGCTCTTGCAGAGAAACGCAGCGACTGCTGTGAGCTGGTGAAACGTGAGCAGCTGTGCAGCAGCACAGGGATCAGTTGTGGCAGTGCAAGATGTGGAAAATGCTCCTTTCCAGGAGGTCAAAGTGAGCAGCTGCCTCGTAAACAAGGAGGGCCAATTTAAACCCAAGGGTTAATTGGGAAGCTGATATGGAACAGCTCTCCTGCATATGCAGAGAGCCATGTGAGATGGAAAGAATCACTGATAATGTTTGTGCAAGCACAGCTCTGAGGTGCCTCTCAAAGCTGTTAAGGTTCCTTTTCGTAAACTTAGAGCAGGCATGGATTCCTGACGTCCTCTTTAATATTAAAGCATGTCCTTCTTCATTTGCTGTGCTTGTGACATGAGATTCCTTGGAACCATGAGGCGATGCACAGGTATGCTCTGCAGGCAGCAATGCAGCCATGCACTGAGTGGGCTCAGAATGCTAAGCCCACTGTCACCAACTGATGTGGTATAATTAGAAAAGTTATTAATCCTTGCTCAGTAGTGCTACAAACTATTCATAGCCAGGCAGACATGCAGTGCCCTGCAATACGGATCCAGGGTGGGTGGGAAATGGCTCATGGTGCCATACATAGTGCAGGACCCACATCAGAGACTGATAGTGCCCTGGAGCTGTGGGAAATCACCAGTGCTGCCTTCAGCACAGCAAAACAGCGCTTGCGCTCTGCGCTATGCACACAGTTTGCCTGGATGATAAAAGGTGACCTCAGAAATTACATTTCCAAATACTGTCTGAGCAGGATCCTGTCTGAGCAGGATGGCACTGTTCCCAGTGTTTCAGACTGGGACTGCCTGGGGTTCTTTGTTTAAGCTCCCTGGGTGCTGCAGTTCTTATGCACGGAGCTGAGGATGCTCTGCCAGAGTTGGGGCTCAGGGAGTTCAGCCTTTTGTTATCCCCCTGGATTAAAAACTGTGGTTGAGGATGAACTAACAAAACCAGAGTAAGCTATCCAGGGACATCCTACCAGCATGTTTAACAGTGCTGGAGTGAGGGTCAGCTGCTTTATTTGTGCCCTGTCTCGCTGGAGATGAGTTTCCAGTTCGGGCAGAGTTTGCTGCAAGGCTCTCTCTAACCAATGAACAGATGCCTGTGCCTTTGCCTAAAGTTTCTCTCTTCTTAACTCCTCCATGCTTGCCAGCTCAGAAAATAGAGCATGGACAGTACAGAGTAGCTCAAAGAAGGGAAGGGAAACAGTGAGCACCTAGAAGAGCAGCAGATGTTGCTGCAATGCACAGCAGAGCACCATCTATCTTCTCTCCAGCATTCACTCTGAGTCCCCTGGACAGCAGAGCATTCTCACATGCCAATTGTTTCACTGGAATGTGAGAGATTTTTAAAGTGTAACATAAATCTACTTCCAGAGATTCCCCTTCTGTCTGACAAGGTGACCTACACCTTGCTGGCCCCGGTCACGATGCGCTCAGGCAGATTGTGCAGTGTCCTTTGACATGCTCTGCTGTGCAGGCACTGAGCTGTGAGCTGAGCCTTCTGAAATAAAAAAACAGGTACGGGTACTTTGGCTATTTCCCTTCCATCTAGTGCCTCTGCCATGCCCCTTGATCTGTGCAGCGTTGCTTATTAACAAAATGACTTTGAAAAGAACTGGTTTCTTTTTTTTCTCCATTGGGGAAAGGGGAAAGAGCTGAGCTATGGGAGCGGTGGCACTGGGGATGGGTTGATGGTGTGGCCGTGCGGTGCTGTGAGTTACGATTGCTTGCTTGCCATAATGCTGATGTGTAGTCCCAGCATGAAGGAGAAGCAAAACAATGGTTTGGTTTGCTCTCCTGGGCAGAAAGCAACAGGAGGCTGTGCTTACAACTGTGACAAAAATCTTGTTTATTTCTGGAGATTTTTATAATTATTCACTGAGCTATGCAGTGCCTCGGGAGCTGAATGTCACCACAGAGAACTGCATTGGCAGCAGACAGTTGGACCTGGGGTTTCTTTAGGAAAAATCTGGTTTCTGCTTCTTGGCAGGTCACAAATCTGGCAGTGGCACTGAGAGCAGAAGATGATGGGTGCCCAAAATTTGATCACAGTGGTGCCAAGCACCCTGAGCTGGGATTTCAGGTCAGCTGTGCTCTGCACCTCTGGTCTCTGCGTGCACAAGATCTGCTCAGAGGGTTCCACAGAGCAAGGAACTTGACCCTGAGGAGGGGAGCACTTGCATAAATATGCAAGGAGTCTGAGAATTTCATAGCCACCCTGCTGTAATGTGTACAGGAGGAAGGGTGAGCTCCTCTGGACAGGATGATTTGAAGGGAAATTACATTATTCACCAGGCTGCAAGGTTGTTGGCTTCTCTCTGTGAGCAAAGGGAGCTTTGTACCTCGAGCTGAGGTAGCAGTGACAGATGTCCTTTGCAGCTGGAATCTCTGCATGTGCCCTGCAGTGCTGGGCACTGCCAGGTCCTGGTGCTGATGGAGCAGTGGGCACATGCCCGACCCATCACCATTCAGTGGCATGGGCAGGGTTGCTGCTGTAAGTGTGCAGCAAGGAGAAATGGGAACAAGGAGAGGATGCCCGCTGAAGAGATGGGCCAGCTCTGGCCAGATGGGCTGCTCCGAGGGGCGAAGTGCCCTTGTGCTTGCTCATGCAGTGCTGTGCTCTCCTCTTGCTGCAGGCACCGCAGTCTGCTCAGAGCCACTGGGGGGAAGAGAACCCGGCCCGAGCTCTGCTTTGTTCTGTGTCTGCAGTAGCCTCTCCCTCTTTGGAGAATGAGATATTAAAAGAGTTTTTGGGAACGATCAAACCCTTCAGCTTCGCTACTGTGATTAATCAATCACAGCTGTTGTTTTCCTGCTCCGCATTCTGAGGCATTTCAGGTTGTTCTGTAATTAGCCCAGTTCAGGGCCAGTAAACACATTCCTCAGCCCTGGCAGTGCACTGGGATGGAGAAAAACTGAATTTTCCAGTGTTGTGCTTTGGTCTGAGCCAGGGCTGTCCAAACCTATCAGGGAGAGCTATGGGAATCTCTGCCTCTTTGCTTGGCACCAAGAAGAGCAGGGCAGCATCACTCACATTTGCTGTTATCATCTGCAAAGGGAATTCTGCCTGGAGGCAGCTTTGTTGGAGGAATGGGTTAGGGGGCTGGCAGTAAGGAAGAGATTTAAGGAATCTCCCTTCCCTGGATGGCAGCTGCACCATTGCAAGCACTGTCCAACCTGCACCTCTCAGCAGGTGGCAGCTCTGAGGAGTTTGTGTCAGTTTTGTCTGCTTAGATGCCTGGCTTAAAAACTAAGAATGCTTAGTTTTTAAGGCTTAAAAATGCTAAGGAGCATTTGCAGCTAAAGAGCCAGGCAGGATCAGGAAGCATCACAGCTCAAGCACTTTGTAGAATTGTTACTGTCAGACAGAACGGAAAAAATGGCAGTGAGGTCCTCTGGGTGATCTAAAGACCATCTCACACTAAAGTGAATGTTCCAGATGCCCAGCAGCAGAAGTGCAGCAGTATGGTTCAGTCTGCTTCTTGCATAACCAGAATCCCTTGGTTTGGAACATCTTTGCCCCACCTTTGTGAGTGATTCTGTCCTAGGGTGCCAGGAGAAGGTGTTTTTGGGTTCTTGAGGCATTTCACGCAGAAATGAGAACCATAGTGCTCTCTGAGTGTCACTACAATGTTGTTGTGTGTCTGAAGAGATCTGGTTTTAAGTATAAATCAAAATAGTAACAGATTTCTGATATTTTTAAAGTGTGTTTTCTAAGTCTCCAAATTAATTGGCCTATGAAACACAAGAGGAATTATCACAGCATCAAAGAGAATATTTATGAGCTGCTGAGAAAGCAGAGGGATAAGCAGCTGTTTGAGGCCTATCCTTGGCTCTCTGATCCTCTCCCAAACCAGACAGGTGGGGCTCAGTCAGACAAAGCTGCAGGCAGGGGCTGTGAGCATCCAGTGCCGCTGGTCACCCACCAGGCACCGCCTGTGGGTCCCAGCAGGGCGAAGGGCAGCTCCTGGCCCCTATTGCAGCTGCTTCAGCTGGGACTCACGTGCAGGCACAGGCGGTGCTGCCAAGTCTGCCAAACAGGGACAGAAACGCTCGGTGGAACCCAGCCAGTCCTCAGCATCTTTTTTGTTAGAAGCAGAAAGGAGGGCGGAGAGATGATGTCTCTGAGGCTTTGTGTTGGCAGAGGAAAGATGCAGGAGATTGTGCCTGTGTTTACCATGGTGCCCAGGTTTTTCAGCCTGAGCTGTGAGCTGGGCGTGCCTGAAAGAGGCTCCTCACGAAAGAATGAATGTCCGCTCTCCTTTCCCGATCACCTGGTTCAGAGAGCTGTTTAGTGTAAGCCTGGCTGTGCATTACAGACTCCCAGACTTGTGTGCATGATGCTGCAATAGGGATTGTTCCCTCATTGCATGTGGTTTGCAGGGCTCTGCACCCCCTTGGTTTCTCCTTCCCCCATTTGTTGCCACGCTCTCATCTGCCGCTGGCTTTGAGCATATGCTCCTTAGCTTCTGCATCCTGTTGGCCCTGGCTGAAGGAGCCTGTGACAGCTCTTGGTCTGGGGATGAACCCATCCCATCCCCTTGTTAACTGCTCCCCTCTGGTTTCTGCTCAGGGAAGCTCCCGATGGTCTCAGGAGCTGGAGCTGGAGGGAGGCTGCCGGGGCCAGCGCAGCCTTGCAGAGCACCACGGAGCCAATCGCTGCTGCTAGGGGTGGAGCTGGAGCTCCAGCAGATGAAACCGAGTGCCTTTCCAGCACAGTTGGTCTGGGCGACTGAGAGATCTGTTTGTGGGGAGAGGAGAGCTGGGACTGCGGCTCCAACGCGCTCCTACCCCAGCAGCACCGCAGGAGCGGCCGTTACCCTCTGCACATCGGCGACGTGAAGGTACTGCCCCTCCTCTCGGCTCTTGTGCTGCTTGTTGCTCGATTGCTGCTTAGAGTTGGACGAAAGTTTATGGGGAAATCAGCGCTGTGCACTGACAGCGCCTGCCTGCATGCAGTGGGAGGGATGTGTGGTGGTGCTGGGATGTGGTGCCAGGTGTATGGGGCTGTTGGGGACGTTTTGGTGCTGCTGCTGTGACACAGCCTGCATGCGGGGCCCACCAGCACCGCTGCACTTCCCTCGTGCTGTGCCAGAGGTCAGAAGTGGCCAACATGCATTGTGCGTGACCCAGAGCCTGCCGGGTGCCAGGATGCTCTCCAGTGGTGCTATGGAGTGCAACATCCACCTGTTTGCAGGTGACCAGAGTCAAGTTGGTGCCTCGGTGGGGACTTCCTCCTGCGTTGATTGGTCAGCAGAAATGAGGGGTGCTTTTACCGAGTGGGCTCTGTGTAGGATTTTCCCTGCTCGGAAAGCAAGCTCCTTGGACTGCAGACTTAATGTCTGCAGATGCAGGAAACCAGAATATTGTCTCTGCTGCTCGTAAAGTTTGGAGAACTTCCCAGGCCAGGACTGCTCTGAGAGCAAAAGCAGGTTTTGGGGCGGTAGCTGAGCAGTGGGACGGCTGCCCCTGGCCGGCCCTGAGCAGGGCACTGCTGAAGAGCCCGCAGGGAAAGCAGCAGCAAAATTGCAGCAGCTGCTGGCGGGGAGGGCTCGGTGTGCTCCTGGGGCCGGCTGACTCCACGTGTTGCACCGGAGCTGTCCGCAGGTCTGAGCCTCAGAACAGCTGTCCTCATGCAGCATGAGCACTGCCATTTGAGCTGGCTGAGAGCTCTCCTGTAATGACTCCTGGGACATCTGAATTGTCGGCAATCCCTATCCATGGACTGGTAGCACCTGACTGGGAACATGCCCGAGTGCTGCCCTTCAGGCAGCCACATGCTCCTTTTCCATCCCCTGATACTGGAGTGACCTTAGCGCGCATGACTGGGTGCAGAACAAGATTTGCAAAGCCTGGAGTAGGCAGTTAAAAATCCCCAGTTTGCATTTTCTGCAGGAGGTTGTGCTGCTGGCTCTCGCACAAGCACGTGCTGTCCGACTGCAAAACACAAAGGGGCGGCTCTGAGCCGTGGGGTGCACTGGGGTGCAGGGCAGGAGGAGTTCAGTGCATGGGAAAGGGACAGTGAGTGGGGGTCTCCTTCTGCTATCCCTGGTACTGCAATAGACAATTCCGTAAGAGGTATTTTGATACAGGTTGCTAGACAGTGACTCATCTCCCATAGGAAGGGACAGGAGGGAGGGGATGCGCAGGAGCTTTTTAGGGTGAAACTGGAAAATGGATCTCCCCCCAACATTTGATCAGAAGCAGTGAGAGCAGAGCTCTCTGCCCCAGAGGAGAAGAGGACCCATCAGTCAGAAACCTCCTGACCTTGGTGCCCCTGCACCTGCTCTGGTGCCTTCTGCATCCCTCTCCCTGGGGTGGATGCTGCCCAAAACCTGACTTGATTTTCTGCCTCCCCCAAAACTGATTTCTTCTGATCAGTCTTAGTCACTTCTGAGTCACTCCAAGTAATTAATCCCTGTTCCTGCATAACAGTTAGTGCCTCTATCTGTACCTGTCCGACCTGGGTGTGCATGTTTTTAGAAGTCACTTCACTTTGCTCTGTGCTGCTCTGTTGTAACTTTCCTCCCAATCCTCCCTCGGGTTTTCCTGCCCTGCTCTGCTCTTCCTGCCGTACTGGAGCCATGGAGAGCCCAGAAGAGCTGGAGCACTGCATCTCTGCTTCCTCAGGTGTGCTGCAGAGCACATCCACCCACCCAACAGGTTTTCTTAACAATTCGCAGCATTGCTGACTAACCACTAACCATTCCTGAAAAGGTTTCCTCTGTGTAGGGAGATGTTTTGTTGATACCTGCCAGGATCCGTTTTGTTTGCTGCTTCCCCTTTGCAGTGGGGTTAGTGCAGCTGCTGATCCCCGCTGACGTGACACCTCACTCTGGTACTTGCACAGCACTCTGTCCATGGAGATTTCCTTAGGAGCATGTGTGGCCAGGCCAGTGTCGTTGTAGGTTTACCTTCCCACCGGTTTGGGACTGAAGTGCGCAGTGAGGCCAGCACTGCCAGGTCTTGTTTGAGTGCTGTGCCATATCTGGGTTAAACTCCTGAGGAGCAGAGTGGGATGTGAAACCCAGAACCACATTGAGAGATCAGAACTGGGCCAATTTCTAGGCCAAAACCTGGCCACAGATGCTCCCAAGGGTGGATTTGCGCGCAGAAATGGATACATTTCAGGGGCCCATCTCCCTCCATTGCACAGTGCAGGCTGCAGAGGCCATTGTCTTCCTGATGGCATCATATGGAAGTTTAATTATTCCTTACAACTTGTGCAAAATGCCCTTTGCTGGCAGGCACAGGAGCTGTGCACTGTGGAAGGACCTCTCCTGGGAACAGCAGCAGCTTCAGGAAACAAAGGGAAGGTTTTCCCCCATGCCACGCTGCCACCTCTGCAGTGAGATTTGCTGTATTTGCATTGACAGAGGAAGGTTTAGCAGAGCCAGGTGTTGCTGTGTTGGTTTTGCAGCTTTGACCTTCAAGCAGCCTGTGGATGAGCCTGGAGGGATGCGGGCTCAGGGGGATGCTGCATCTTTGCCCCTTTCTTTCAGTTCGTTTGTAATTTCTTGGGCACTGTGCTGGCACCAAGCTCGATGTCCCTTGTCCCTTGGCGAAGGACACACAGATCGCTCTCCCCAGACTTGCCAGTGCAGTTGTGTGACACTGAGGATGCTGGAAGTCCCCCATGCCCTGGCCAGGATGCAGCAGAGACTGATGGCCAAGGGCTGTCCTGCTCCTTTTGCAGCACACTGGAGCAATTTGGATAAGAGTGTGCTTATTTCTAGGCAGTTTAAAAAGTCAAGAGGAATTAAATATATATTTGTACGGACTATGGCCTTTGTAGAAGTTGTGCATAGGAAGGAAATGTTTTATCTGTGGTCACTCATGCTCTGCTCTCTGCTCATGCCTACCCACCTGGTCCTTGCAGGAGAACATCTGGGTCTGTGTGATCCTGGTCACCTTGCAACAGCCGCATGGAGAGATTTCTGTTCCTTTGCTCCTCATTCTGCTGACAGCCGCGTTTCCCCCGAGCTCAGAGGTGTGAACACTTCTACCTGCCACCACCGTCTGCTCCTGCAGAGCAGGAGGATGGCATTCTGCGGGGGCTGTGGGATGCTGTGCCACTCGCATTGTATTTTATTAATTGGAAAGAAATAGAATTGCAGAGAGATCAGATTTTGAGAAAGACCCTGAGTTCCAAAATGCTCCCAGAGGATAGATCCCTAATTGCTCTCTAATTGCATTAGGATTTAATTTGTTGTTGTTTTTACTGTAATGTCCCCATTTTTCTTGACAGTTTGTTTTGTGCCATTAACTGGGAATGGCTGGAGATGAATATTCTTAATATTACAACTTGCCTGTTGTGCAGTGCCTGATGGCTTTGTGCCTTGATGTGTCCATGGGAAATGTGCCTGGCTGCCAGGCTCTCCGCCTATAGATCATGTATGTGTATACGTACCTGCCCATGGTCCTGGGTGCAATGGAGCTGCATGTCTGCCTTGTGGAAGGCGATACCAATGCTGGAGATGCAGAGAGCTGCAGCATGAACTTGAAACTACTCCTCAATTTGATCCAGCTGCTTAAAACCAGTGGGTGGACTTGTGGCAAAGTGAGACATGGGTATTTAAGGCTGTCGTAAAGGGTACAGCTACAGACACACCGCACAGCAGCTGGCTGCTAATATTCTGCACACATTGGTTTCAAAATTACATAAAGCAAATGGGAAAGGCTCTGAGGCTGGATCTGCAGCACCCAGAGCAGCTTGTCAGAAACTCCGGAATGGGATGGAATTGAACACCCACGGCTTCTGAAGCTGTAAATTAATCAGCTAACCCCCCTGTTGTACAGGATGTTGGGTGAGCTCCTCTATTATTAGAAATATAATAAGCACTTGCGAACTGATGGTGTTAGCAGCAGTGGCGCAGCCCTGCCTGCCCTCCATGCACTGCTGCACTGCATGCTGTGCTGCTCATTGCAGCGCGGCCGAGCCCTGTGCTTAGAGTACTTTGCATCCATGCTCTTTTTGCCAGCAGTAGGGATTAGAGCAATCAGTGGGGCAGTTCCTTCCCACCACGCAAAAAAATGTCTACGTGTTGGTGTGCATGCGCACAGACTCTGTGCTGGTGGCAGAGCTGCTCTTGCCCTGGCTTTGCATCGGAGTGTGCTGGTGCACAGGGGCCTGCTGCTTTCCCTCTGGGACCACCAGGCATCCTTGCTGCTGGAGTGGCACACAGTGCTGCTTTGCAGGGCACCGCTCTGCCGCACAGTGAGGAAGCACACTGCAAAGCAGGGTGCAGCCAGCTCAGTGCCATCAGCTCAGTGCCATCTGCAGGTATCATCGCTGTTCCACATTTACACAACTCTTCGGCATTTTCACAATCTCTTTCTGTAATGTGGACTGGTTGGCATTTTGGGCTTTTTGTTCTGAAGCTGAGTGAGTTCGGTTGCTGCTCCGTTGTGAGGATTTACAAACCCTACTTTGAAAACTAAAATTGCACAAAATACATCAACTTGTTTTAATGCCTTTCCATTGCTTCTCAGTGCCACAGGAGATGCCTGATCAATCATATAGGAATGGGAGTCCCGGGGCAGTGCAGGGAGGTGAGACCTTCCCAGCCCCGGTGCCGGGTCAGTCTGCCCAGCCTGCGGCCCGCCTGGCTCTGGCCCTTCTGCAACTGCAGCTAATTTCTCCCTTCCGAAAATAGAAGAGTTTGCATTTCTGGAGACCCTTTCACATGGGGAGCTGGAGTACTACAATGGGCATTGATTAACCATTTCTCATCCCTCATCTGGTGATGAGGGAGAGAATAGAGGTGTGTTGTTTCTTTCAGTGGATGAGTGTGTGAGATGATCCCAAAGAATACAAATGCAAATACAAGAATCTCTTTTTAAAAATCAATGATAGACAAAGAAAAAGAAAAGGCTTTAGGAGGAACTCGAATGTTTTATGTTTTACTTAAGATAAATCTCCCTGCTGTTTGCTGTTGCATGCGAAGTTAATTGACAGATTACATGATAATGGGAAGAAGTTTAATGAAATCTGCTGATACCCTTTAGAGGCCGTGGAATTTGGAAGTGCAATTAAATTAGGCCAGAGGTTTAGCTGCTCCATGCTAACGAGGGAACTGAGATGCGCAGCATTTGCATTCTTGGTGTCTGGTTTCTAAATCACTTCATTGATTACGAAAAGCTCTGCTACAGCAATGGACCAGAGCTGGAGGGAGCTGAGTCCATGGGTCATTGCTGTGGGGAAGGCTCTGGGCAGTGCAACTGGGCCACCTTGAGCAGTTGGGTGTTCAGTGCTGTCAGCAAACAAGCGGTGACATTAAACTGATGTGGAGTTAGTGCTGTTGAGGCTGAAGCTGTTTTCTGTAGAGGTGCTTTAGCTCAGCCAGCGAGGCCAGCGTGCAGACTTTTATCAAGGAATGCAGTATTAAAATAATCCCCATCAGTGATGGACAGATTTGTTCTCCAAAGGATTCTTCTAAGCTCTTTGGCACCTTACAGGGCTTTGCCTCCTGGGTTTCTGAGCTGAAGCTGATGGGGAATGACAAGCACTGATTATGCAAAGCACCAGAGGCTGCGAGCTGCAGGCACGGGATTCAGCTTGACTCGTTTCCTGACGCTTTGTACATCATTAGGCAAAAAGTAGGTCCTGCTTACCCAGAGACAGAGGTGGCACTGTGCTGGTAGGCACTGCACATGGGGGCTGTGCAGCACAGCACTCTGCGGCACAGCCCTGGCACCCGGTGCCGGGCAGCCCATGACCCATGTGCCCGCACCCTGGCAGTGCCAACTGCACCCTGCTCTGGGAGGCACGGGGACTACTGATGCGTGTTTTCCATAAGAAACTACTGTTTCCATAGCAACCACGAGCATCACATGGTAACCCTGGCTCTGCAGTGTGCCAGCCTGCCGGGCACCCAGTGCCAGCCCCGCGATGCCCACCGTGCAGCAGCACTGCCCCAGTGCACAGCCCTGGGGGCAGCAGTTTCCTGCCCCCACTGGCTCCTGCATCCTGGTATGAGTGAGTCCCTTCTGCTGCCTTTGGCTGCATCATCCCCTTTGTCCCCAGAGCTTGCACAGGGGCTACTTTAACTCCTTCTTTTGGGCACCTTCCTGAGGTATCCCTGCTGACAAAGCCTGAGCCGTGCCACCGGGCTGCTCTGGGGCAAGTGCCAAAGCCTCGTCCTTGAGGTGTGCTGGACACTGAGCAGCTGCCATGAGACACGAAATACGATTGCTCTTAGTGCAGTTCCCACAGACTTTATTAGATCAGTCACAATAGATCAATCTCCTTTTTAAATATATTTTTATTCAAGTCAGCATGTTTCCAATTAAATTCTGCCACACCATGTAGTGCGAATGATCAAAACAATTTGTAGGTATAACCAGCTGCACACATTGTAGGGATGGTGCTGCTCTCCAAATTGCAGCGTACCTCCCTTTAAACCCCGCAGCATCCCACCTCTGGCACCCCTGCAGCAATCCATGGCACTGAGTTTTGCTCTCTGCTGCATACGCACTCTCTCCTTTGCTGTCTGAGTTTCTGCTGAGGTCGGTCCTAGCACAGAGCTGCTGGGGATGGGGAAGTTGTGCAGTGCTGTTTTTTGGGAGGCACAGGTTGAGTCCATGTTCCGTCTCCTCTGTGTCACTCCCCTCAGCCTTTCCTCTGTGTTTTGACACATGCAGCAGACACGTGCAGCATTTCTCCTCCTCTCCAGCACATGCCACACACAATCTTGTTCTGATTTTCAAAGCTCCAATAAAGCGTGTCAAAATGCATCAAAGACTGAAGGCAGGAGTGAGGCAAATTGACGCTGGAGAGGATTTCAAGGGAGCAGAGAGAAGGAGGGAGTTGGTGGATGAACCCTGAACCAGGGAAGAACTGCAGGGAAAGTGAAGCGTGGAAGGAGTGCAGACAGATGTGCAGCACAGCTGGAGGAACACAGAGCGGTTTGGTTTGGAGCAGGGCAAGCTGACCCCCCAAGCATGCAGCCCAAGCAGAACTGAACTCATGGAATGGGCTCAGCCACCCGTCATAGTGCTGGAAATACAGCACTTCAAAAGGCAGTGTTTTGCATTTCTTCAGATGCTTTCTTGTAAGTGCGGTGACACAGTTGCTGAAAGCACATTAATTATTAGCACAGACTTTTTTTCTTATTGCAAGACAAATTAAACAACTGAAGATAACAGGAAGTGTTACATGAGATGTTAATCCATGAGAGAGTGACAGCCACAAATAATTCATAAAATGAAAATCAGGGCATTTAATTTTTGGTTTGTTTGCTTTTGGCACTCGTGCACATGCTCAGTCGTCACTTCTCTGGTGCTTCAGTACAGAGGTTTCGGAAGCTGTTAATTCTGGGAAAGGTGATTAAGGCCCTTGAGAGTAAATTGTATAAGGGACCACATTTTTTTCCTCTTGACTGCAAGAAACGAAGTTGCTGAATTCAGTGCTCTCTGGTACAGCCTTCCCTGTGCTTGGGTGTACAAGATGAAAAATGAGCCTCTGCAGAAACTCACACTGAGCAGTGATGGAGCACCACTTCCATGGCTCAGAACTGGACGCTCACATCCCAGCATGGCACAGCACGTGTCCACGTCTGCTGAGTTTTAGCTGGTGCAGCACACCTCCTTAAAGGAGGAATGTGGCTTTGGGTATGTTACAGAATCATGGAACCGTTACGTTTGGAAAAGAGCACTAAGATGTCTCTAGTGTCAATATGTTGATTTCTCTCCTCTAGAATTGAATGCAACTTAGCATCTTTCTGGTGGTTGCCAAAAACTGGAGTCAGCCCCATCAAGTTGATTTTCATTAAGCCGTTATAGTCACTGAAACTGCTGAGAAGAATCACGGCCATATGGCAGAAGGTATTTAGAATGAGGGCTCTCATGACAGTTTGCCACTCCTGGAGGCGCAGAGCTGATATGTGCAGAGGTTACGGAGTGGGAGGGGGACTCCAACACTTGAGTGCCAACACGAGGAAATGACGAGTCATAAACCCCACTGTGGGGAGAGGAGGAGAGGTGGTGGTTGTGGTGGGGGCACCGCCACCCATGTCTCCACCTGAGGAGGAAGAGACAAGGAGTTTTGGATGCTTGCACCATGGAGTGCAGCCCAGTGCTTCTGCTCACTGAGTCTAGCTGGAAGGGTGTGAATCACACATTAATTCCTCAGCTCTCAGCAAGAAAACCTCTGGGAGCGTGCAGGGAACAGGTGTCTCCTTGCTCAGCACCTGCACTTCTCCAGCACGGTGCTGGGGCTGCTGGCAGGGAATGGCCTCACTCCCTTCTGGCAAAGGCTGGAGGTGAGGATCATCCTGACCTGGCAGTTCTGCGAGCTGTCAGGCACTGGTAGGCAGGGAGAGTTAAAAAGGAATTAAGTGATTAGAAATGCATAAATATTAATTGCTTATGGACTCCCTTTATGACACTCTCAGGTGGAGGAAGTTAATAAATCACTGCTGGCATTGACCCACAAAACAATACAGAGTGTGTCTGAGACACAGCGAGAGGAGGGGGAGGAAAGGCCTTTCTGGAGCACGTGAAAGCGCTGTTTTTAGGTCAGGGAGTGACACAACAGAGCTGTTTTCTTTTTCCCCAGGCTTCATGTCTGGGATCTGCCTTTGCTGCAGACGGAGCCCTTGAAACCATGCACAGATGCAGCCGGTGGCACCGGCACTTCCATACAGACCCCTCTGCAGGAGGCAGCCGGGTCCCAGTTGGTGCTGGCGTAGTCCAGCAGTCACTGTGCAGGGTCCCCGGGGTCCTGCAGCAGCAGGAGCGTTGTTTATGTGACGTAGAGGTGCGTGTGTGTGTGTGTGCATTTGTTTCGCTGCGTGTTTCCTTGGCACCTTTCTGATGTACTGCTATAGCGTGTTATCCTAGAATGGAAAATAAAATAAATATTTTAGGAAAGCGAAGGAACCTGTGAACAGCCACCGAACACAACAGCTGTGTCCAGAGCTGGCAGCTTGCACAGCCGAGTACACAAGTGTCAGCCCTCAGAATGGCACTCCAGGCTACGTGGAGCTGCTCTCAGGCAGCAGAGAGGCAATGAAGGAGCACAGTGAGAAGAGGAGATTTTTGCATTCCTGTTATACTGATACAGGACGGGTAGGAGTCTGCTTTCTGAAGCCAGCAGCTGGCACTTGAGTTCAAACTCGTTCTGAGGCTGCCTGGGATTTAGTGGTAGCTCTGCAAGGGCGAGGTGTTCAGGTGGGTGCTGGTAGGGGAATGCTGATGGAGGCTGAGCAGAGGGATGGCCATGGATTTTAGCTTTTTGGGTGACAGTGATGCTCCTCAAGCTGTGGCTTTATTTGTGCATGGGAACACTGTGGAGGATTTTGGCTGAACCACGACCACACGTGTGGTCTCGTGATGGTAATTCCTATTTCCAGCACTTCCAAACATGGTGTAAATACTGGGGAATGGTGATGGTGACTGAGGGAGAGGTTTTCCAGACCAAGTTCCCTTTAACTTTTAACACTAATTTAATTGTCTCGCACAGTCTGCCATGGGCTCCGGATGCATTGCTTTAGAGTCTGTTGTTCCAGTGAGACTTTACTAGGGAACTTGAGTAGTTACATATGAAGCACTCCACAAAGCTGCAGAGCATTCACGTTGTCAGCATAATCACTGCACTCACCTGTTGGGATGCATTTCATCCTTATGTTGTAACAATGGTGCAGAAAACCGAGCAGACAACATTGAAGCTAACAAATCCTATCCCCGAATCAGAAGTTACTGCTCAGAGAAAAGACATTAAATCTTATTCCTGGATAAGCCCGTTTAGCCCCTGCTGCCATAAAGGGGAGGAGTGGTACAGCTCCATTCATATGCACGTAATTTAGAGGCAGAATAGACCTGGGATCTGTTATCAGAGCAGGAAGGGCTCAGCTAACACTGAGCAGTTTTGACTTACTCTGATTTTCGCAGTCAGAGTTTATACTGTGAGTGCTGCAAACTGCATGCAGATGAAGGCAATATGCCTCTGCTTGGCTGCTGGATTAAGATTTAATAAGATTCTTTGGTTTGCCTTCTGTCAATCTGTTGTGTTTCAGAGGTTGTTTCTTCCACTTTATTTTGCCTTTGATGCAATTTCGCAGCACTTCTTGTACTCCTAAAAGGTTCTTTTGGTGTCTTTGAAAGTTTCCCAATACAGCAGCATTCTAGACAGAGTAAACGAAGATTAAACCTAGGAAGAAACAGGGGTGAACCAGCAGTGATTTGCAGAATCTGTGAGCGAGGGCACCAGGAGGGGAGCTCCGAGGTTTGTACCTTTTGCCTGGCAGACCCAGAGCACCAAAGGGAGCTTTTTCCTGCAGCTGGCAGGGCCTCCCCTGCCTGCCTCCTGCTATGAGAGCTCATCACTCTGTTATTGTCATGTTGTTTTTCTTCCCAATCAGCAGAATAAATGCGATAAAAACTACATTATCAGTCTTCATTGTGCCTGGGTTTGTTATGATTATGAATTAATAGATGCTTTATCTTGGCATTAGTCAGAAAGCATTGGCCTCTATTTCCCTCTTGAATTGCGCTGGTGTTTGTTTTGGTTTGGTTTGAATTTCCTCTCTCTGAAGCTCCTTCTGGTGATTTTTGCTCTGCCTGGCGTGGCTATAGCGCAGGGTTTGATGCCTATGGGTGCCTGCATGGCGAGGGAGGTGTGGGCAGAGAACTGAAGGTCTCTGCTCTGGGGGTTGGAGCCGGAGCCCCGCGGGTGTTCCGGGGCACTGCGTGCTTCCTGTGCTGCCAAGGACTGCTGGCCCACGTCTCCTCAGGGACCTCCATCAAACACAACCGTTCTTCTGTGCTTTGGAACTAAATCTGTTTGTTGTCTCTTCTCTTTGTCGCTGTGAACAGATGAAATCATCTGACATTGACCAGGAGTTGTTCACTGAAAGTTACTGCAGAGTGTGCAGCGCGCAGCTAATATCCGAGTCCCAGCGCGTGGCCCACTACGAGGTAGGATGCTCTTTGTTCGTCACTGTTGGGTTGTGATCCTCCGTCAGTGCCTCTCTCACCCGTGGCTTCAGCTGTTCTCCTAGAAAGTAGGTACACGAGCCTCCAAAGCTCCTCCCTGAAAAGTCAAAATTCAAAAGACTGTTTTCATTGGCGGTGCAAATGAATGTAAATGATGTCACTTGCAATATTGCTTGCTTCATACTTTTTTTCCTGCCTAAATCTGCAAAGTCAGGCTACAATCTGTCCTCTGCTAAAAGACAGTTTGCAAAGAAAAGTAGCTAGCAAGAAGGCTGTTGTAGAGTTCAGCAAAACAAATGCAAGTCTTTGTATTAAATGTGCTTCACTGTACTTTGCTGAGTGGGATCGCTGATTGTGCAGAGAACAGATTAGTATTTGTGAATGCATTCAAGCACTTAAGAGGTAGGCAAGCAATAAACAATTAGAAGGGATATATCATTAGAGACATGTTAGAACAGCAATTAACGGCACTGCATATCTTCAAAACGAAATTAAATAAATTCCTATTAAATGAGGGAGGAAATTACTGAAAGGCATGCTGCTGTGACATCCGTCAAGAAAGGAAACTGCTGCCTGACAACACTGCTTCTTGGGGCTGTGAGTCTGAGCCCCCCTGCAGCCTCACACACGGGGGGCCTGGGGGTAAGGGTCTCTGTATTTGCAGGGGTGGAGTGGCTGGGCTGCGCCTTGCCCCTGCTTTTGCATGTACTGAAGTGAGGGTGTCTGCAGCAATTCAGCAGAATCAGGCTATGTCATACGAGGCCCTGGAGATGGAGTTTCCCCGGAGTTTTGCTGTGAGTGTTTAGCAATGAAGAAACACTTGTCTCCGTGCGGCCACAGGAGACGTGCAGGAAAGCTGAATCGGTGCACAGGGTCCAAGGATGCTCTGCTGCATTAGTAAACAACAACAATAATGCACGTTTATTTATAAGGCACTTTATGCATCTGCTTTGGCAAACTCCTGGAGACATTTCCTGTAAGTGCTCCCTTGGCTGCACTCTGCAGCACGGAGCCTGGCAGCCAGGAGGGCCGCAGCTCAGGGACACCTTCCAGCTCCAGGCCAACGGGCGAGCAGCTGCCAAGTTCTGCTCTACCGGAGGCAGAAGCATTGCTGCAGGAACAGCGGTAGCGACGCGCGAACCGTGGGGTGCTCAGCCAATCGCTTTTCTTCTGTGCCTGTAATTGTAGGTACGAGCCGAATCGTTAATTCCTAGCAGATGTTTTCAAACCATGGAAAACAACATGGTTTTCTGCTATGTATTTCCAGTCTGAGGTGTTGTGTTTGTGTGTCATCTCCTGTGACTTCCAAGCAGGCGCTCAGCACAGCAGTGCCACGATCCTGTGCTGCCTGCTGGGCTGTGGAGCGTTCTCCTGCGTGGTTGGTTTGGGTTGATCAGCAGTGCCCTTACCCCCACTGAGCTCAGGGAGAAGGGGAGCTCAGCCCTTGGCTCTCCAGCACAGCCCAGATCTGCAGCCTTTGTGCCAGGCGTTGGAATCTTGGCTCCTTTGTGTGTGCAGAATAAGACATTTCTCTGTAAGAAAATAGAGGAAAACAGTCCATGAAAGGGGGATGTTTTATCTTGCCATACAGGAATAGTCAGTTCCAATCGCTGTCTCATCTCCTTCTCCAAGTCATCAACCAATAACTCTTCTTTTCTGCTGCACTACATTGCCAGGAATAAGAAATAATTTGATGTCAGTCGTGCAATATTAAGCGGTATTATTTCCAAGGGCAAGTGTAGTGGAAAAAATGACAAAAGAATCAGTGTGTTTGCAGCATATTTTTGCTTCCAACCTGACATATAGCAAAATCCTGTCCTATTTTATGTGCTTTGTGCAGCCCTGTCTCTGGCTTTCTCTGATACATCTGTGGCACCTTTGCTCACCTTTCCATCTCTGAAGCTGCCGTGCCATGTGTAGGAGAAATCAGAGGACAGCAGTAACGTTGGAAGCGCCCTGTGCCGTGGAACGTGCCAAGTAGAGGGAGGAAGAAATGTAGTTCATTTGCTGTAACTGGACTGAAATCCTTTACTCCAGAGAGGATTTCTGTGCTTCTGGATCCAATCACCCATAATTTAACACTTCCTTCCAGTTCTGTCTTTGAGAGAGGGCTGCAGCAGTCCCTCCGGTGTGCTGCTCTGTAAATTAGAAAGATAAGCTTCCTTAGTTAGCTCCGAGTCCTCATTGCTGCGTAGAAGTGTTCACAGCCATTAGAAAGATGTTACCATTTAATTTCAAGTCTCTCCTTGAAAATCTTGCAGGAAAATTACCAAATATGCAAAGTTGCTCTCAGATTCCACCTTGAGCTGCATACTCATCACTACAGTGCTCCTTAAGCTGCTATAACACTTTCCTTCATTGTAATCTTTATTGCTTCAGGTGTTCAGACGGTACTTCACTTTTTCATTTAAAATGAAGAAATACACCAGGCTGGCAGGAAGAGATGCCCAGGAACGTGTCACGTGGATGTGCTGTTATTGGTTCACCTTGTGAAATGAAGGAGCGCTGCTTCGACGCTTGCTGTGGAGGCAGGGGGAGGGCAGAGGCAAGGTGTATTAAAATTCAAATGCAGAGCAAACTCAGAGAACAAACACAGAGCCGTGCCCTTTGGCTCATCTCCGGGAGCCCAGCGCTCTTTGGAATTTCTCACCCTGTCACGGTGAGCAGAGCGGGCGGGCGGTATTGACAGCCCCGTCAATACTGCTGGTCTGCGTGGTGCCCGAGTTAATCTGCTTCCACGGGGCTGTCCTGCTCCAGGACACTTTGCATAGAATGATGGCTTGTCTGGAGGAATAATAAACATTGTTTACCGTTGGCACGTCGATGCTTTAAGGATCAAGATGTGTGTGCTCAGAAAGCCAATCCTGTATCTGAAATATGAACACAGCGCACATATTAACCTAAGAGCACGTATTCCTGTTAACAAAATACATGCTGCAGCAGAAAGCCAGGAGCAGGGATGTCCTATGCTTGGTGGAGCTCCATACAGGGGATGCTGTAGGCATTTCCAGGGTGAGGGGTCAGAAAAGACACACTGGTGCCTGCTGGTGCTGGCTGTGTGCTGGTGAGGGAATGCTAATAGTGCTAGCATTGCTGCTTGCCCCTGCACCTACTGCAAAGCTTGGGTTTGCGTTCGGGAGAGCATCCTTTGATTTCATAGAGGCTGGAGGAGGAGAGAATGCACCCAACATTGTACCTATGTCCTTCCCCACAACTGCAGAGAATTGGCTTTGCTGAGGTGGATGTATATGACATAGTTTTTAGTGGCTGCTCCAACTTTACAAAGAGACTAAAGAAGGAATTTTTGTGTGGCTTGGGTGCAAAGATGCTGTAGGTGTTGTTCTGTTCCTGTATGTGCGCACAGAGACCTTCTGCAGATTGCCTCAGCACCTGCCCCGCTCTGTGCCATGTGCCAGCAGCGAGGGAGGCACAGTGAGGTGCGTGTGGCCTGGCAGTGTCCGTGGGAGGTGTGCACGGGTGTCAGCATTTATGGCGAGGCCACTGTGATGCCTCTTCCCTTTCCTGCACGCAATGAGTACGTTCTCGCCAGTGCAGTGTGAGCTGCTTCAGGAAACCTCTTTAGCTTAAGCTGGTGCTTTATGAGGCTCTGTGTTACTGTGCTGTTGTCAACATTAATGGCCAAACATTATTTTTAATGCACTCCCAGTGTCCAAATCTATTGCTAAATAGCAGCAACACAGATAAAGCCTTCTCACACAGCTCCCTTCCATGGCTCCTCTGCGCATGTCCCATTTCTGGCTAAAAACAGCCCAGGTTCATTGGGTTGCTCAGAAGTAAAATGCACTGGGGGGGTGGTCTCATGGGGCAGGGGTCACGGAGCAGCCCAAGGGACATCCCCAGCAGCTGGAGTGGCTCTGGGCCGGAGGCGATGCTATGTCGCTTTGTGCTGATGGTGCGCAGGGAGGCATTGCTCTGTACCAGGTATCGATTCCTGCTTTTCTTTAATATTTTAAACTCACAAGCCATGTTTGGATTTGGGTTCCAGGTGTTTGAAAGCAGAGCCTTCAGTTGTCTCTGTGTTGTGACAAAGTCCGCCCACGTACTGCACGGGGGCAGAGCAGCGATTTGCACTGACATGCTTTAAAAGTGATTTGTTTCAAGCACGTGGGGATGCGATGCCGCTGTTTGCTGCTCGCAGCACTGTGCTGGGCGAGCTCCGTGTGGAGATGCTGTGGTTGTGTTAACCCTTCTGGTGCTGCTTCCTGCCCGCTGCCAGGACCATCGCTGTGTGCTGGCAGTGGAGTTAACCCATAGAGGGTTCCCACAGCACCCAGCAGGGCTGCTCTTGGGGGGCTCAGGAGCAGGGAGTGCTCGGGATTTGACAGGCAGGCCATGAATGTAGAGAATATGTGCTGAGCAAGTGTTGAATAGATCACCAGTTAATTGCCTTTGTGTGAGCAGATTAATGTCCAGGCTGGCAGCGTGTCCACCTGTTGCTATAAGGAAGCATTTCCTGGTGGTGGAAATTCAGTTGTATGCAATTGGGAATTTCGGACACGTCTCTGTGTGCCTACAAAGTCACAAGTATGAACAGACACATTTTAAAAAATTAACTCACGGAGGAAGAAGGGGAAGTGGATAGAAATGACCATCAATTATAAATGAGGCTTTGCAAAAATTACAAAGAGAGAAAAAGGACATTGGCACCCAGCAGCGTCTGGAATAACAGACGGAGTTTGTCTCTGTGACCAACAGGGATCTGACAATAGTGTTTACTTGTTGTGTGGGCAGGGGAGGCAAAAAAGGAAGGAGTTTTCTGAAAATACTTCTGCCCTCTATTTAAAAAAAGCAGAGGATGTTGTTATATCACAGAAAGAGGGAGAAGCTGGTTCCATTCCAGTAGAAATTTGAAGGTTTGTTAAATAGATTTTGAAATCTAGACTATTGCATTACCGAGTCAGCTGGTCCAGTCGTTTGCAGCCCAGTTGACCAGAAAGGGCTGTCCCCATGCTCAGTGCTGCCACTGCCAGGCCTTGACCAGTGGAAGGGGTCCCTGGGGGTAGCACTGCTCCAGGAGGGGCTCTGTGGGGCCATTCCATGGGGACACCGTGGCTGGCATTCTGCATGAGGTCTGGGGAGCTGACCTTCATCTCTTTTGAGGAGGTCACAAGAAGGGCACTTACAGATAATAGAGTTGATGTAATTGTATGACCGCATGTTTCGTGATGATTTAATTAAGAAGCAGACAGCATACAAAAAAGGTGCACACTAAAAGGATTAAAAGCCAACCAGCAGGCTTCTGGGGAAGAATTTATTGCAGGTGAAGCGATGCCACAGCCATTAGTGCTGCCATCACAGCTCCTGCTCTCATTTCCTGCTCCTGTCCCTGTCCGTGCCCGGGGTCTGCCGACAGCACGGGGCTGTGAGCAGCGGGTGCAGAGCAGGCAGTGAGTGAACTGTGGGACTGGAGAAAGTGGATCAGAAACAATCGCAGCTCGAGGAAGGCAGCGGAGCAGTCGGTTTGAACCTGGTGTGGTGGCTGGGACTAAGCTGGTGAAATATCTCTGGCTGTCAGGTTGTCTCATGTCAGTGGTGCTGGGTGGGAACAGACCCTGGGGCTGCTGCGGGCTGCAGCCCAGCAAACCCTGAGCCAAAGTCTCTGTCAGAGGCTCCCTACCCTGCTGAGATCCTTTCCAAGGACACTGCTGCTGGTAAATACACAAAAATCTGTTCAGTTACTGCAGCAAGGGAGCAAATCCGCCGTAAGCCCAGGCTCTCACCCCTCATCCCTTCCTGTCCTGACTGCAAAAGCAGAAATCATTACTCCATCCCAGGGCTCATCTGCAGCCACGGGTCCTCAGCTGTTGTCTGCCCACAGAGTCCCCATTGTCTGCTCCTGCTGCGTGCTCAGGACAGAGCTGTGCTGCAAAACTTGATTTATGCAAAATCAGATTGCATTTCCCAGTGTAACTTAGGGCTTTGCCTTTTCGTTTGTTGAGGTTGCATCGCTGGGATGCTGCTGCCTCTGCCACAGTCCTTGGGATTAGAATAGATTTGATATAGATATAAATGATCCATTTGCCTAATTTTATTGATGAGCCTTCCAACAATAGATGAGCTTGCAGAGCAGAAGCTTGCAGTTGCTATGTGAAAATAGCTCAATCCTGAGCTCCCCCACCCCACACAGAGAGGGCTGGTTTTGAGGCATATAGCGCTGAGATAGACTTCCCTGTTACAGGAGCAGTTTGCAGACACTGGAGACAGAGAATTGAAGTGAAAATGCCTTTGGCGTAACGCTTTGTAGATCTACAAAAGGAACACTGAGAAGCGCAGAAACCCTTAAGATGAAGTTGTGGTGCCTATTGATGAACGAGCAGACATGTTCAAAGGCAATGCTCTCGTTGAAGACCAAGGATTTATGTCTGTGTCAAAGTTTTTTCTTTTCTAAGGCTCGTGCATGCTGTGAGAGGGATGAAAATGGGATCTCTGTGAACCCTGATCCCACCCATCCCGATCTGGTGTTTCCTGTATGGCTGCTCCTTTGGTACCTGCACTTGGGTGGGTGGCGAGCATCCCTTGGACCAGCAGCGCTGCTCTTCCCAGCTGTTCTCCAGGGCAGGAACCCACACAGCTCGGGTTGTGGCTGTGGAGCATCGCTGTGGTGGAGCATTGCTACGGTGGGTTTGGTGGCTCTGTGGAGGGGAGCAGAAGACAGCAGGGCTGCTGGCGAGCAGCACACCAAGAGTCATTGCTTCGCTCTCACTGTGGTGTTAGAATGATAAACACACATGTAAATGTAGGGGAGGCCAGAGATAACGCGGGCTGACAAATGGGCTCTGCTACCTCTGCTTCCTCGGAAGGAATGAGATACTCAGTGCTTACTGGCAAAAGCCAGGGATGATTTTAAGCTCTGCTTTTATAACCGTAGGATAATAAGGCTGCATAAGGAGCATGTCGTTTACAATGATGCCAAACATAAGTTATTCCTTTTCCTTGGCATTCTTAAGTCCAAACAAATGCATAAATAAAATGAGAAGCATTTTATACACAGAGCAAAACATAGAAGAACTTTGCCACCAGTGAGTTCAGCGTCTGTGGCTGCACACAGTCAGCATACACCTGTCCCTTAGCTCCCAAACATTTCTGTTGCCATCTCTTAATTATGCCACTGCCATCCAGGCTGCTAATCACTGGGAGGTGGAGCTTTTGGGGTTTCCTGTGCCCTGCTCTGAGAGCAGCAGGCTTAGCGCTGAGATCTGCCAGGGAAAAACGACGTTTCCTAAATGCATGCGGGAAGAGGAGTTGGGGAGCGATATTTGTCATTATTTATCTTGACTGATTTGCTCCATTAAAAAAAAATTATCGCGTAGTCACATTTATGTATTCAAATTTAGCTCTGTGCAAATTTAGCTCCAAGTTCACACTGCAGGAAAAAGAATGTTCCAGTACATGCTAATGATAATTTAATATTTTAAAATTGCAAATCTCTGATCTGAAATTATAATATTATGGGGCCGTTGTTCTGCGAGGCAATCAGAAATGGAGATTGGGAGAAACATTTGCATAATAATAGCTGCCGTGCACGCCTGGGCCCTGGATGCACACATTCAGTGTCTGCAGGCTGCTCTCTCTGATGGAGTTATTGCTCAGGAGGTGCCCGTGCTCGCCCTGCAGCACCCATCCCCTGCCCCATGCACGCAGAGCACCCCAGCACCGTGTTGTGGCTGCAGCTGGACCTGGTCCTGGCTCTGCTGTGCTGCAGGGTGACATGGGGCCAGCACCAGCTGCTTCCCAGCAGAGCAGGAGGTTTCACATAATGCACAATTATCTGGTAATTTACCCGCGGGGGAAATTTCTTTCAAACCTTTGGCAGGTATCGGTTGGCTTATTTCCTAGAGTGAGATTTTATTCCCTTTATGTATTTTATCCTGCTGGAAGTGAAGGAACTGTGGGCTTCTGCCTGCGTGCATGCACCTTATCTCTGGTGATACCGTCCCACCTCCTCCTGACCTCTTCGGTCTCTCCTGGAATGGAAATGGGCTGATAACAAACACCTCTCTCCTCTCGCCTCTTGTATTTCCCCCTGTCCAGGGGCTGCAGGCAGCACAGAGCTGTAAGTGCTGGTGGACGTTCCTCCTGCAGGCAGCAGGTGCCCTGAGCCCACGGTGAGTTCGGCTCAGGGAGAGCTCCATGACACCTCTGTGAGATGTGGGTGTTCTTCACCTGGGTCTTCTCCCCCTTCTCGTCTCATGGGATGTGAAATGTCACTGCTGTTTGGTTTTGTGTGCGGTAGAGCCTTTTGCTTTTTGAAACCTCATTTCTTCCTTTTTCATTTTTATTTTCCAGAGTCGGAAACACGCCAGCAAAGTTCGCCTCTATTACATGCTTCACCCCATCGATGGAGGCTGCCCAGCTAAAAAGCTCCGCTCAGAAAACGTGGGTATACCTTCAGTCCCTCCTTGCTCCATGAACCATTGCCTCTGCATCTTTTTTGTAACTGCCGCAGATAATCAGGTCCCCAGAGGTAACGTTTAGATTAGCCACAATGCAAAGTAACTGGAAATAATTCTCGGTAAACTGTACAAGAAATATGATGTGCATCAGCAGCTGTAATTGCATTTTTAGTTATTTCAATGCTCTTTCATTGGAAAAAACATACGTTGGCAGCCAACATCTGACATTTATGCAGTTTAACAAAGACCAAGCGCCCTGCAGCGGCCAGGTCTCGGTGTGCTGGTGTGCTGCTGGGCACAGGTTGGAGTGTGGCTGCCATCGGTGCACGATGCATCCGTCCCTCCCTGTGTGCTGGGCTGTGTGAGAGCTGCTGCTGGGATTCCAGCAGATAGCATCCACGTGTGGCTTCGTGCTATCAATATTTAGCGAGATTTCTTCTAATTAAAGGCAGAAGCCTGCAAGAGTTGCCAAAGGGATCTGAAAGCTCCTTCACGCAGTAATTAAAATTTTAGCAGAACTTTTATGTTGCACACAGGGTAATTGCAGATGCAGCCTGCCCCATAACAACAGGATCTCGCGCTATTTTTACTGAGTGATTAATTACAGGATGTGAAAGATAGAATGGACATGCACATATAGACTTGGAACATAATTCTTTAACGAGCTCCTTTACATGTAACGAACCCTGGACCCGCACACACACCTCAGCACATGGAGATGGCGAGTACAGAAGCAAATAGGCCTTAAGTAAGTCAAAGCTGAATGAGTTCCCATTTCTTTTATGAAAAGGCACAGCGAGAAGTAAGGTAATTCAGTGTTCCCCAGTGCTTGATTGTGCCAAGGGCAGCCCTTAATGGGGGCCGAACTGAGCGAGTCCTTATGAACCAGGTGGATGATATGCTGCATGAGACCTACGTTCTGAAGTTATTAATATCATAAAAATGTAGAAGGGAAAATCTGCCAATGTTTACAGCTCAGCGTTTGCAAAGTAGCCCCGCTGCTTATCAGCTTTATCCAAGATTCTGCATGCAAAGGGAACAGAAATATTTAGGACATCTCTGAGGCAGCAGGGTAACATCGTTACTGCTTGCAGAATGCAGCTGCATTGCCCAGCTCAGATGTCTACCAATATTAGCCAAGCCATGACATACTGACTTTAATGAATGTTAGAAATAATCCTTGCAAACCAAGTGAATTTCTGCCACTAAAAGGGGAACATTAGCCTGCTTTCACCAAGTGCTGTACTCCTATAGAGCTGCAGACCATTTCTGTTGTATCCTTTAGGCCACGAAACTGAAATACTTTGGTTTTCTTCCACAAATTGCAGTAAAAAAGGTTTCTGCAGCTGTAGATGCTCCATGAAAAAGGCTTAGAGAGTTCCAGTGCTTGCTACCTGACCTCTCAGTGGCGTGAAGAGTTCTACTTGCTATTTTTTGGGGAGTATAAAAATATCCTGCACTCCTGCTCGCACGTTTGCAGCAGAACCTTCTTCATGTACAGAAAATTAACACAAATGTAAGACACTTTGCAGCGCCTCGAGTGCCATGTTTTATACTGCTGTATTTCAAGGGTTTCTATAATCTTTTCTTCTCAGTAAAACCTAGGAAATGCAGACAGCAGATTCGTATCTACAGATTAAAAATCCATACTTTTCTTGAGGATTTCTTAGGGAACATCCAGCAAAGCACTGCCGCTGCCTGGCCCTGTGTGAGGATTATGCCTTTTAGCAGCTGTTAACAGGCAGCTGAATAGCTGAAGCTAATTCTGTTGGATGTACGAGATTTGCTTTGAAGTTTGTAATGTTACAAAGAGAAGCCCCTGCACACTGGGCTGGCCTGCACCGCTGCAGAGCAGTCAGTGCTGGGAAGCAGACACTTGATTCCTGGGGCTGTGTGTGTTGTGCTGCGCTGCGGCTGATGGAGGTTGTTACCCCATCACTGCTCCAACTTTGCAAAGGTTGGAGAGGAGGGATTGCCTGGAGAAAGCTACAGTAGCAGATGGTAGGAAGAAAAGCCCTTGCACATGGACTCAGCTTGTGCAGTGTGCAGTGGCTGCTGTGGGTGCTACAGGACTAAATGGAGATGCTGGTGCCTGATTGCTGTGCTTTGGGCTGAGTGGGGTGAGGGGAGCTGCAGGGAACCCCCAGCACACAGGCCATGGGGAGCTGCCGGGCTCGGTGCCCTGGTTGACAAGTGATGTTGTTTTACCGCTTGGCTGCACAATCCCATCAGCGAGGCGTCACTCAGCGGGTGACAAAAGACACCGGGTCAGGTTCCCCCCAGCCCATCTGGTTACAGGTAAAACAGCCGCTGACAAAGCACCGAGGCATAATTACCCTTTAGGGCTGGGGCAGGGCAGGGAGCTGTGCAGGTGCTGCTGGGGTGGGTGCCTGGGGATGCTCCCAGCATCTCCCGTCTGGTGGTGAGATCCCACCCGTGCCCTGAAATGCTCTCCCAGAAGCATCAGTGAAGTTGGGTTGGTGTAGCTGTGAAGCTGGGCTCTAGGTGAGGGGTCCGAGGGTTGTTTGAAGGTTTCATAACTTTTTTTTTAACTGTAGCCTATCTATGAAATGGGATTGGAAAGAAAGAATCATTGCCAAAGAGCAGAACAAGAGGAGAGACACTATTGCTGCACACTGAAGTGTATCAGGTTTTCAAACGATGTTTTGGAGGCTCTGTACTTGTTACCACTGCTGATGATCAATAGAGGCTGGGAATTTTTTTACTCTGCTCTTAACTTTCAAGTGATTTCTCTTTGAAGACGTAAAATATCTTGAGAGAATCCTGCTTAAAAGAGCTGCAAATTGTGCTCGGAATGGTACTTATCACCTCTTGAGATTTCTCCCTAAGGTTTAAGTTGATTTATAGTTAATAACAGCAACAAAAAAGCGATGAAAATCAGTCCTTCTAATTGTGCTTCTTTCTTAGGGAAAGATGACCCTGAATATGGGTCAGGTTAGGCTGCAGGTTCAGCATTCAGCTTGCTGTCCCCACTCAGTGCCTCCACCCGGTTCCATGGCTGCTGGGGCTCAGGGACTGCCCTGGAGCATGGCTCCGTGTCACCATGCTGCTGGCTCAGGTGCCGTGGTTTGCCAAAGGGAACCAGTGCTTGAGAGCATCTTTGCTGGGTGGCCAGCACTGGGCCAACCGCGGTGCCTGGGTCGTCTTCTATCTCTGCATTTGGGCAAACTGCAGAAGGGATTTGCCAGCTGCTTGTGGAGCTGCTGTGAAATGAAGATAGCAGCTTCTCAAGCAGACTATCTGCTGCTCTGACAATACGCCAGCAGCTGGAAGAATGTCTGGTTTAAAACAAAGGAGAGGAGCGCACGGCTGCCTCCATCCTGCTCACCCCTGGGGCAGCACTGCTGCACACACAGCCATGGCTGCTGCACCATCCCCAGCCTGGGAAGGGCTCTGCACAGAGCAGTGCTCCCAGAAACCATCGCTCAGAAACTGCGGTCGGCAGCTCCGTGACATGCTGAGATCTGAACAGCGAGGCCACGTACATGTGGCCCCAAGGGTGATTCCTATTTCTCTTGTGGAATGGTTTGAATAATTGTGGTAGGTAGATGCACCTCTTTCTCCTGCTGGGTAGCTGTAGGGACTGATGGAGACAGTGTTCTCATTAAACCAGGATTTATTGGTAAAAATAAAGCTGCAGCCATCAGGCTGTATGGGAGTGAGTATGGGGAGAAGCGTGTGGGTGGCAGGACCCTTGGGAAGCACAACCCTGACCTAACCCAGGTCCCCCTCCTCCCTTTCTGTGCTGCCTGGGGATGACGCACCTCTTTCTCCTGTTTTCTGTCTCCTTCCAGGGCAGCGACGGTGACTCGGTGGATAAGAACAAATGCTGCACACTATGTAACATGTCCTTTACCTCAGCAGTGGTGGCTGAATCGCATTACCAAGGGAAAATCCATGCCAAAAGGTTAAAGCTGTTGCTAGGTGAGCCGCCGGCGCTGAAGGCCACAGGTAGGTGGGGGTGGTGGGGGGACACTGCTGCTTTGTCTGCTAGGCTCAGGCAGGTGGGTGCTCATCGCTGCTGCCTCCTCCCTCCTGCCCATCTCTGTCTCCGTGTTTATGAATTGCTCCCTCAAAGGCAGCAGCTCTGCCGGGCGCAAGTGGCTCAGCCTCACTGTAACTATCAGAAGTTATTTGACAGCTCAGCTAATACATGTAATAAACCTTTCCTGTTACTGCACGGAGCAGAATCCCATTTGCTTTTACCTCAGAGGGAAATGCAGTCTTTAAAAACGTTTTGGATCGATCACTTTTTGATTTTCGCCCAGATGGGCATTCACGCTTTCCTCCGCGGTGGTTCCAATGATGCGAGCCTATTAACTTTCACATTTAAAAAGTCAAATGTTGCAGTCAGATAACCCGGCCATGCTGGAGTGCGCCTGACCACAACAGCAGCACACTGCGAGCAGGACCTGCCCTGGGATCACTGCACTGTCCTGCAGACTGAGCTCTGTGCTCCATTGCTGCTCTTGGTTTGGAGCAGGATATAAATGTTGCTGTGTGTTTTACATCCAGCCTAATGAGGTTTGCAGAAATCCCAGAAATGGTGATGTAAGGGGTTTTTATTTATCCGTGTGCTTTTGTTGTTGCTGTTTTTAACTTTGCAGACTGATGATGCTGATGCATAAAGCATCGTTTGTCCTTTGTCAAGATTGGCTTGAGGGGAGCTATGGCCTTTCCCTGGGGGATGCAGGGGTTGTGTTAGTGGGTGGCTTGCTGCTTCCCAGTAACGAGGACACTCTGGGAAGGCTCATTAAGGGCAGGTGTGGCAGTTCCCTGGGGTGCACCTGGGAGCTGTGCTGGCTCTTGGGCCCGCAGGTGTGGATCTGGGGGTCCCAGGCTGCAGTGAGTGAGTGCAGGCAGAAAAGCGCATGCACGGGTGATGGTCAGACTGCAGCAAGTCCTCCTGTCCCGAGGCAGGGGCTTCTGGGAGCTGCAGCTTCGCATTGTGTTTTCATTTAATTTTCTAATCATCTGAATCAGCCTCACAGAGGCAGTAAGTGAGCTGCACCACATGCTCTGTAAGTAATGGGCTCTTCAGCTGCAGTAATCACTGGGAAGGAATAACTCAAGGACTCATCAAGTCTTCCAGACACTTGATCTGATGAAGCTGAGATGCAGGAATACGCTAATAGGCACCTTCTTGCTCTCCAGCCGTTCTCAGGAATGTGCCCATTGGACACAATGCGTTTCCACTGGGACATGTCCTGCTCCGTCCCGGCGGTGCTGAGTGCACCAAAATGGGAAACAATCTCCAGATGGCAGCGCCTGGTTTATAGTTTTGCAGGGCCCTGCACACTGCTACCCTACATCACTGGAGAACTCTGGATTGACCGCTTGCTTAATGGAGCGGTCTGATTGTAAAGGGAGGAGTGAATCTGTGAAATTCTTGGCACATCTGTATTTCTGGAAGCCGTCTCATCCACGCGGGTGTACAGATGTCTCTGTGGTGCACGGCAGTGGAATGAGCTGAGGGGACAAAATGAAGACTAATGAATGCAGTTGGAGCTGCAGGGAAAGTCAGACAGAATTCTGGAGCTCTTTGAGGAGCAGTGTTCTCCAGTAAAGAAAGTGCAATGAAAAATAGGTAATACACTCAACAAAAGCGAAACATTTGAAAAATTTCTGCGGCTGGAATTCCATTCCCGGTACCAAGTTCCTGGAGGCAGCAGGACCCCAGGCTCCAGCAGACACCCCAGGGGCCCTGTCCCAGCCCTTGCACTGGAGATTCCTCCCGCTGGGTCTGCAGCTCTGCTCTGCAGATGCTCAGCACACACGCTGATGGCTGCAGTCTGCTGCTGAGAAAATCCCTCTTTAATATTCTGGTTTTTGTCTCATCAATCTCATAGAAAATTAGATTTATTCTCAGCCTCTTTACGGGGCTACACCTTCCCTGTCTATTTTATCATCCTGATGAAACACAGATCTCCAATTTCTCTGCTGGTGCGTTCAGAGGAGGGAGGAGGGCCCGAACCGTAAGGGCTCTCACAATGGGAAGGCAGTGTCTCATCACTACAGGGGAATACTGGTGATGATTTTCCATTGCTGCTCCTGTACGAGGTTGTAGCCCTCATAGGCTTTATGTCACTGCTATTTCTGATGAATTTCTGCAGCCATGTCCGACACCCGTCAGCTTGCATCCAGGCACCAGGATGAGTTATAGAGGACTGTGGGGGAAAAGAGCTGCTGCCTTTGTTCCTCCCCGTGCAGAGCATGCAGTGCCCTTGGCTGGAGCTCAGCCGCTTTCTCCTTCTCCTTTAGTTCTTGGAGAGTGGCAGTGATGACAGGTTGCGCACCATTTACGCACAGCTATGAATAAAAAACTGTACATGCAAAAAGTCAAACATTAGTTCATCACCGGAGTGCTAAGTGTTTCTAACTTTGCATTTTGCTTCATGCAGCAAAGTAAGGCTTCTCGCTTCCCTCCCACAGTACAGGGGAATGTAAGGCAGACTGTCGTGAGCTGTTTAGCATTTGAAATACTTGAAATAGTCAAACTCACAGCTTTTATGTTTGTGTGTTAGGACAGAGCAACATTTTTAACGTTAGACGTCTTGGGAGTGTTTATTATTAATGTTCATGTTGCGGCTCGGGGAATGGTGATGTTTCCTGTTCTGTTCTTGTTATGTACCAGATATCAGAATGATAAATCCACTTTTGTGGGAAGTCAGCTTTCATCTGTTTGTCTGCAGGAGGATTTGGAACACGCAGGGTGTTTCTGGTGGCTGTCAGGATGGGTTCAGCACCCCTTAGGGCTGTAAACTGGCCCTGAGGAACGTGGCTTGAGGAGAAAATGCTTTGTGTTGTGGGAGCTGAGAGGAGACCCCCGGCACTGGGTGGGTGTGGGGCTGGGGGCTCTGGGTGGGGGCACTGCTGAGCCCTGCAGCTGCCCACAGCGGAGATGCTGCCGTTGGGTCTCCTTACCGAGCAGGAGATGTAACTCCTGCCGACACCACCAGCTCTGCGGAGTTAAGCCTCCGTGGTTCCCCTCTGGCGGCAGCTAACGTACAAACAGGGAGAAAGCTGAGCAAAGGATCCATCAGATTTAACTTCATGGCCCAGGGCTGGAAGCAGCATGGTGAGCACATTGCTCTGAGACCACTGCATGACTGCTGCTGTGCTGCTCCAAAGGCAGTGACGGAGCAGGGAAACCTCTCAGTGCAGAGCAGTGTTACGCAGACACCATGTGAGGATTGGATAGGAATCCTCTTGGGGGGTGAAATAAATCCAAAGGCAGTGAGTGGGCGGTTGGCTGGATGGTAGAACGAGGAGAACAAACATCACCAGCAGGAGTCAATTACGGCAGTCTTCTTATTAACAAACAGCCCAAAGAGTTCATTTTGCCAGCACTGTGTGCACCACAGGGCACGTTGGTGGAAGTGAGAAAATTCTCCTCCTGGTGTTCCTCCAAAGCAGACCTGGACAGGAGGACCATGAGCAGCACTCCGGGCAGTGAGCACCTGACACCCCAGTGGCTGTCATCAGGACAATAGAAGCTCATAAAGCCCTGGAAATAGATAAGGTTGTAAGTAACATTAGATGGAAGATACTATTTCTTTCAGGAAAGTTAATAGACGTGCATTCCAGGCAGGTCAGCAGAAGATTTGCAGCAAGGTGAACTCTCTGGAACCACGCGGACGGTGAATGCAGTGCTCACAGCCTTGAAGTTGGCCCTTCTCAGCAAGGAGTGATTGCGGTGAATTATTTAGATATTGGACATCTCATCTGGAAAGAACTTAGTACCAAAAAAAGGCATTTTTGAATGAGGTGTGATAATTAATTGCCAGCTGTGCATTTTTGTATCCCAATGTTATCTACATTATATTGTACTTCAGACTGTTTTTCCAAGGCTTTGTGATTTCTGTTGTAGATAGCAGGAATCCAGCAGCAAGCAAGGGGCTGCTCCGTGGTGTGAGGACCCATCACCTTTCTTCCTCTTGGAGTTATTCAGGTCACGTTTGTGATCCCAGACGGCCTCGTAGTGAATCTGAAGGGAAATGGGACCAAATTTAGGTCATCCCTGCACTTGTCAACCCATAATGCGACGTTTGAGTGAGCAGAATGACTACTGAGCAGTTTTTTCACCTGTGACACTAAAATTGTGTCAGCTTTCCGTGTTCTTTCCAAGACCAAACACATTGAAAAGTAATAATCCTGAGATAGTCATAAATCTGTCTCTCTATCCCGAGCAGCTGATGGCATTGCCGTAACTGCATTTCCAACCCGAGCTGTTCTATGAAATAACTGCTGCTCATTCCTGGCTGTGTCCAACACGGGCTCTGCCTTGGGGTCTGGTACCCTCGTGCAGCGCAGCACTGATGCCCACATGTTTCTTCCTGCAGAGACCCTGGGCTCCCTGAAGCAGCCCCGCGCGGACCGGCCCCCGGCAGCATCCCCACCGCAGCCGCGCAGGGACTCGGACCGCTACTGCCAGCTGTGCGCCGCGTGGTTCAACAACCCCGTCATGGCCCAGCAGCACTACGATGGCAAGAAGCACAAGAAGAATGCGGCCAGGGCTGAGCTGCTGGAGCAGCTGGGGAAGACACTGGACCTGGGTGAGCTGCGAGGTGAGAGCATGGGGCTGCATAGGGCTCACGTGGCCCCGCGGGTGTACCCGGATGGGATGTGCTGCTTTGAGCTACCTGAGGATGTGGCCTCATCCCGAGCGCTGAACAAAACTGCTTTTTAGTGCAGGGATGTAATTACTGGGGGAGAGGGAAGGGCCTCCTGAAAGAGCGTTCTCTGCGGTCTCCAATTACAATCCAGCATGCACACGAATGTATTTGACTAAAATGTGCTGAGCACAAAGTGCAGGTTTGATTTTCAGCACCGCATGAGAGAAGCCTGGCGTGCCCACCTTGCGTTAACATTTTTAAGCAACTTTTTTTTTCCTTGCTAAATGAAACAATTTTCCTACAAATGCCAATGGCCGTGCAGTATGCTGTGCATTTCTCCATCTCTTGCTCTGTTACCCAGACCCACTGGGTGCTGCTCGAGGTGACTCAAATGCCGTAAATGATTCATGTGGCTGAGTCACCGCTGTGCGGAAATACGTGGGGACATGGAAGTGCCAAGCCTGGGAGTGGCGGGGGATGTCATTAGCTGCAAACAAACCTACGGTGACGCAAACAAATCGCTGGGCTCCTGCTTAGGAGAGCTTCAGTCCGAGGACAGTGCCCTGCCCAGGACAGGATCTGTGCTTCCAAGCAGACGGCTCCGCATGGCAGATGGGGCCGCGCATTGCTCCCAGAGCAGTGTGCAGGGATGCCCCGTGGCAGCTAGGCTGTGCTGGCAGTTTGGGCAGTGCTGCAGGTGTCCTGCACTGCAGGGTCGGGTCATGGCCGCATGCTGTCTGCTCCCTCTACTCATTTTGCAGCCTCAGTGTTCGCTAGAATGCAAACTCATTTCCTCTCCATGTATCCCCAGCTTTCCCATCACAACTGAAATATTAATTCTATTTTGACTGCTGTGGGAGATGAACATTTGATGCGTTATGTAAGCCCGGGACAAGCAGTGTCAGTCGAAGCACAACATTTCAGCAGCCTTTGATGTTTTGATAATGGCTGTAATAAAATATTTATTGATAAATAAGAATGTGTATTCAAGAAATAAGAATAGAGATATATTTTTGGACAACTGATATTTATAGGAAACAAAAGCATTGATTCTTCTTGCCAAGCGCTCATCCTGCAGTTTTGAAGTCTTGTTTTGAAATGAGAAAGGGGTGGGGGGGAAGGAGAAGGGAGCCTCAGTAGCAGTGCCATTTCTCCCGCCTGTACGCGGTGTAGCTGCAATCCATGAGTGCTCGGTCCCAGTGCCTGAGGGCTGTTCGGGGTGAGCAGGAGCGGTGACAGTGTGGGGCTGAGGTGCACTGGGGCAGAATCAGTGGCTGCATGGGATGCCACCACCCAGAGCCTTTGTATTCTCCGTGCGCAGACGAATTGCCAGAGGTGCGGGCGCTATCGTGCAAAATCAGGCAAGGAGATGAGTTTAATTTTCCTTCCTGGCTCATAATTTCCTCGTATGCCTTATAAATACTTTTCATTCTGTGCTGTCAATTTTGGTTAGTAAAATGTGATTTAACAAGTGCTCTCCTGGAATGTGTTTTAATGCATTTTATGCAGAATGACATTAATGACTTCACTCTTTAATATTTTATTGAATGGATATGAGTGCATTCAATTTTACATGAATGCGTGTCACGATTCAGGGGAGGGAATGCTGATGTGTCACGAGGACACCAAAGTAAATGTGAATATGGACAGGACAGAATTTCCTAACAGCCTGCTCTGGCTGAGACCAGTGCAGAAATAACGCCGTGGAAAGCCAGCAAGACACACACAGGACACATTAAAATTGTTCCTACAGTGTAGTGCAGCCTGTGGTAGGAATCCCACACCTCTGTGTTTTCAAGTTGAGCCCTTCAATTAAGCTTGAAACGCTCTGTTCAGATCTTCATGGAAGTGAATCAGTGCGAAGCAGAAACCTGACTCTGGAATTTACAATTCCCTTTTATTTTCTACGAGAACGGGACGGAATTACTTGAGCATCAATGGTTTACTGTAATGCTGATGTGTGTTTAACGCAGCAATGCTAATACCGCCCATGATGCCCAGGGAATTCTTGGGATGTTAAATACAAAAGAGAGGAGGAGAGCAGAAACCAGTCTCTTACATGCAGACTATTAAGAGAGACAACAGAATCGGGGATTGGGAACATTTAGGTCTGCATTTATGTGCTTAATTTATGTCAAGCCTCGCCCTACATAGCAGCAGTCAGAACGCTCTGATTGCCACCTCTCTGTTTCAAGGGTGTCCAGGAGGGAAATGGGCGTTTAATGCACATTCAGCCACACTCTGTCTTTGCAGTGCAAACATGCGAGGTGAGGCACAGGAGTGCCTGTTTCTGTAATTCTTCTTTGCAACCACTGTACTCTTTTCCCAAGGTGAAAGAATAACGAAGTTAAATTGTATGCGCTCTGCAAAGAGGAGAGCCTTGTCCTTTCCCGGGACTCTCGCGCTGCGAGTTGTACCGACCCTCTGTGTCTTGTTGCCAGGTTTGCTCCGTTTATAGAAACCAGCAATTGCTTTTGCTCTGCCCTTCGTTCTGGCAGGGCTGTGTGCAGAGCTGTCTCTGCCGCGCTCCTCGGGGTCCAGCGGCATCGCGTGGTTCTCCTGCCCCTGCCATGGAGCTGACCTCAGCTGAATAGAGGTGTTGGTGCTCTTGGAAAAAAAAGCTCCCAGGTGGTGTGGCCTCTGAACGCAACGAGGAACGGCTCCGACCTGAGCACGCTACCAGAAAGCAGGGGAATATGTAGGGCCACGGTCCTCATTATTCGGAGCAGAATTATGCTTTGTGAGAGCCATGGCAGAGCGGTGGGGACAGCAGTGCCCCTGGGCAGCTGCCTCTGAGCCCTGCATGGTTCTGTGCCTTTGCAAATACTCCTGTAGGCTTCAGCAGCGCTTGGTTCCCCAGACTGGAAAAGTACATAGAGAGGTTACTGTAAGGAGAAAAGTCTAGGAAGCTGGGAATGAGGCGCGAGATCTGAGTGCCTTCTGATTAATTAGAAGCTTGCAAGGGGCAAGGGTTATGCTTTCTTTTCTCTGGTTCTGCAGCCGTACTCACATGTTGGCACCCTCCATCTGCTGCGTTGACTCCGGGCAGCGTGTGGCACAGGCACAGGCTGTTTCCTGCAGCACGGAGATGCTTTTTCTCCCTGCACAGCCCTCAGCCTGCAGCAGCAAGCTCAGCCGGTACACAACTAACAAACCTGGCTTCTCTTTGCAGGCCTGAAGCGCAGCTACACGTGCAACATCTGCAACGTCACACTGAACTCCATAGAGCAGTACCACGCGCACCTGAAGGGCTCCAAGCACCAGACCAAGTGGGTACCGCCGCGCTCCGGGGGCCCTCTGCCCGTCTGTGCCTACCTGGGTGATGAGGCACTATAGGAAGCACTGCTTCATGCTTCTCACTGGGGGCTGCTGGTGCTCTGTGTGTGCATTGGGGTGCTGCGGGCACCCATGGTTGCACCATGCTGGGAGCCCTTTGCCGTGCTGAGCCCCAGCAGAGGCACTGGGGGTGGACAGGACCAGGCGTTTCCAAGTGAAATTGTGCTGTGATTTACAGCAAATGTTCTGGCCAAGTTCCTGAGTTTAGGAGGGAATCTGCTCTGTCAATTAGTGCAAATTATTAAAATGAAGTGATAAAGAGACACGGTACCAAGGAGTAGATTAATGAACTAATCTCTCTTAATACACTTACATGTGAGCTTTGGGAACTGTTGCAGGCTGGAGGACCAAGGGCCGCCCAGATTAGAGGAGGGACATAAAGATGTCATTAGTTACTGAAGTACCTGAGGCAGCTTTAAGGGCGGTCTAAGTGATGATCCAGCAATAAGTACCAATGTCTCCTCACCAAAAGACAAGTGCAGCCCTTCCCTTGCTGATGTTAGACCTCCAAAGATACTCTGCGCCATTCACTCTGTTCATTCACAGACCATTCCAAACACTGCCCTTCCTGGACTTACATTTAATTAGTGGGAGGAAGTGGTGATGTTGCGTGGTGCGATGTGGTGCGGCTCGACCTCCTGCTCCTTGCCACGAGTGGGTGGGGGGGGACGTGGGAGGCAGCTGTGGGGTGCCCACGGTGGCTGCGCAGGGAATGGGGAGCCCCAGGCAGCCCCCACCCCTATCTCCCTGCTCCTCAGTGTGTGCGATGCAGCTCTGCCCCTTTGGGTTATGCACAGGGACGGTGCCGATGGATCAGTGTCAGTACCATTGCTGAAGAGCAGAGCTGACAGCTCGTCCTGTTGGAAACCCGAGGTGGGAGCAGCTGCGATGTGCTGCTGGGGCACGGAGCTGTAATTTATCCTTCCCCTGCCAGGCTTTCAGTGTTTGTGTTATTATTGCTGTCATTGCTGCTGTTGTTATTGCAAAGGAAAAAGGAGTTCATTTCAAATCAAAGCAGCCCCATGGACAGGAAATAACGACGTGCAGAAAAGATGCACTACTTTTGTTCAGCATGGAGTGAGTGAATGCCTTGCATTCCCTGTTCGGTGCCCACACCTTCTGCTTTGTTTTCCAGTCACCTGCAGGTAGCAGAGTCCCATCTCCAGCCTTAACACAATTCCTGCAGAAAGAGGATTCCTTTTTCATCTGTTGCTTTTCTGAAAGTTTCTTTCCAACTGACAAAAACTTCAAAGGCACTTTGCTTCCTCCTTTTCCCTTAGCTGAATTTGGAGCCTAACGGAGTGTGTTTGCTGCAGGGTGCTGGGTTGTTATGCTTGGCTTGAAGTGAAAGTCAGGGCAGAAGGAGCACGGGAGCAGCTCCAAGGCTGCAGGACTTCCACTCTCCTCTCAAGGACCTCCCCTTTTACAAATTAATATTCTTATCCATCTTTCTAAATTTAGTTTCTTATCGCTCATTGCTAATGATTTGAATCTCGTCCCCAGAGATTTTCGTGGGCATTCAGTACAAAGAAAAACAAAGTAATAAATTCATAAGAAAGTGTGTTACAAATGTAATAATGGAATGCCAATTAGAGACATTCGTCTGACCAATTTCTATGGGAAATTGCTCTGATTATTCCATTTCCTCTGTCCATTGTTCATCCTTATACAATCATCTTTGAGCCTAAGGATCCAAGCACTGCACAACCGTAGGGAAGTGCAGAAGAATGGGAGACAATGGCTCAGCAGCTTGGGTTCGTGCAAAACAAAAGCTCTTCCCACCCTACAATTAGTGCGTAACCAGATTTTGCTCTCTTTGTTTAAAGGCATTTTTGTAGCTTCATTGTCCTCTGTATGGGCACGGGGAAGCAAAGCACTGTGCGCGGTGGGGGCCCTTCCTCCCGGTGCCTGGTCCAGCATCTTGCCCACTGGTTCATGCCGTTCTCATTACTGTGGGTTAGTGTCAAGGCTGTCCTCTTCCTCATAACCCAGATTGAAGCTGGTGCCTTGCAGTTGCCAAGGCAACAAAACATTTTATGTAGCTCTCATACTTAACATCGTAAAAAGGGAGTTGTAAGGGAAGAGGCTTAGCTTGGGACAGGCAGTGTGGTGACTGCGGGCTGGAAGCTGGGAGCACCCATAATGTGCCAGGGAGATGAGTTCTCTGAAGAGCTGCTTTGGCAGAGGGGAATGTTTATGAGGGCTGAGACGAGGAGCAGATATTATTATAGCTCCAGAGCTCTCCAGAGGGCACCGTACATCCAGGCCATTGCTGGAGCTGCTTTAAATAACCCAACACACAGCAGCTCTCAGGCGGTGCTCTGCAGGAGGTGGGGCTCGGCCCTCCCTTTGCATCTCACGCGATGCTGGAGAAAAAGTAGCTGGAAGTGCCTTGGTTGGTGTTTTGGTGCTGAATGACAAATGTAGGAGGAGGCAGCTGGTATTGAACTTGTCCTTATCCCTCCGATCAAAGATTTTACACAGCGAGGTCATGAGTACTAGTTCCCACTTTTTCTCCAGGGTGCAGATGCTTTAAGTTGTATATTTGAAAATGAAGCAAAAACGCATCTTTTAACAAAGCGAGGAATCTGGCCCTTGAGGCAGATAGAGAAGAATGTTTCTTTCAAGGTCCCCATTCTGCCAACATCAGTGGTGCTCAGCCCTGTGCTGCTGGGCGCTGCCGTGCGCGGGCATGGTGTGCAGGCAGTGGGGCCGGACTCTGGAACATCTGCAGCGGGGAGGAGCTCTAAACCTTTAATTAGGGATTTATGAACTGTGCAGTGGTGATTGAGTCATTGTTCGACTTACTTTCCAGAAATAGATGCGGTTTTTTAAATCTGCCCTTCTCCCTTCCTCCTTCCCCCAAACCCAGCATTGCATGGCTCAGCTGGCCGTGGCCAGTGCTCCACTTCTATGGGGAGTGGTGGCAACCAAAAGGTGGGGTTGTGAGAAACTGCAGAACGAGGTCACATCACCTCCAAAACACTGGGAGAAAACCGTGTGCTGGCCTTGCTCCTTCCTGCTTGCAGTGGGTTGAAAGAACTGGATTCATCATGCTTTGTGGTTTGACGTAAAGTGCAAAGAGCTGCTGTAGGATTGGTTCAGGAGGAAGCCTGGGCCAGAAAGAGGGACCTGAGGCTGAGCATGGTGTGCCCACGTTGGAAGAACTGCTCTGAGGATGGTCCCTGCCAGCCCTTCCCATGGCTGCTGGAAAGCCCAGCTGACTGATGGGCTGTTCAGGAGCAGTGACAGCAGGCTTCGTGCTGGCGAGGGCTCATTTCTTTTTTTTTTTTTCCTGATTCAGAACACAGATGTCTAATTGGAACGGGGCATTTATTAACATAAGCTGCTTGGCTATTCAGCAATCGCAGCTAATCAAAATATTGTAAATATCGTGCCTGGACAAATGTCACTCTTCACCGTGATTGCATTTCCATATCTTTTTCAGTCTATTTCAGAAAGCGTAAGCAAATATTTGCAGCCTGTTGTGACTGACGACAACTTTCATTGGCAGCAGAAATGTTTTCCGTGTGTTTTCTGTGATGTATGGTGGCTACTGCCTAAAATATGAAGAAGCCTTTGGAGTGCTAATAACTCCAGAGGATGAATAGTTATAAAAGGTAGATGGAACTGAAAGGCATTCTAATTTGTCATTATTTCAGCGGTTCCAGAGATCAGTTGAATAATTACACTGCCTATAAAGAGCAGCAAGTAATACTTTCTCTCATTACAGGATTAAATTGTCTCCCTTCCCTTTAAAGTAAGAGAAAATGAAGGTATCTCTGATATCTGCTGTTTTGATCATAATTTGAAAGCCCCGGAATGGTGCAGCTTGGTTTTGTGATGCCGGGTATATAGATTAATTGTTTTAATGCAAAGCATAAACAGCCCAATTTCTGCTGGTATCAGTCTGATATCACCCAGGGCTGAACGAGGAACTCCTCGTTGGCCACAGCTGCCCCGCTGGTGAGTTTTGCAGGTGATGCTGGTCTCATACATTTAAACTGAGGATCCAGGGAAAGTGCCCTTTTCCTTTCCCCAAACCCAGCTCTATGCTTAAAATATAAAACATTTTTTTTTTTAAACTGAGCCATCCTCATTGCTCTCGTTAACCCCTCAGCCAAGGAAAACCCAGCAGGGCCCTGCGTCCCGAACCAGGAATACCAGGGCTGGGGGTGACCCCGCTCTGTTTCTGTGTTGCAGCCTGAAGAACCAGTAGCAGCACATGGGCTGGAGCGAGGAAAAGCACCGAGAGCTCTGCTGCAGGAGCAGCTGCTGGGCGGGAGGAAGGATGCTGTCCTGGACAATGATCCCGTGCAGAGTCGATGACTAACACGTAACTAACCCTCGCTTTGGACAGATACATGGATATATATATTTTTTTTTAATTTTGTGGTGAGTTAAAATATTTCAATGGATTTTTTTACCCTTTCAAGATAATATTTATTCAGCACAGTCTAGAGAATGATAACTATCGTGTAAATACGGCGCTTAATCATCACTCATCGTCAGAGACAGAGGAAACAAAATATTTTACTTTTTCATATTTATTCTTAGATTTCTTCCGAGAGCATAAAAATATTCTATTACATTATCCACGGTAGTGATGTAATCAGTCTTCAACCAGAAATAAACATACTTTCTTCACCTTCTCCAGCATGGTTTGTGTCGACACGTTGACAGCCCAAAGTGAATCGCAGGGATTGAATAACGGATGAATGTTTTCCTTTCCTCTTTGTCTTCAGAGAAACAAATGGTTCACTGAGCGGAGAAAGCTAAAATGAAAGCGTAGGATCCTTTTCCTGCTGGTAGGACTGCTGAGGGCTGGACGGGAGCTGTCTGCTCTGCTGACTTTGGACTCACACCGATGCCCAATGCCCCTCGCTCTGCAGCAGGGAGGTGGGTGCAGGGTGGGGATGCTGCCATGGAGGCTGCTTCCAGGACGTGGAGGCAGGACCCCTGCTGGAACACTTCCCAGTGCTGGCTGCTCTGGAGAGCCCCCTGGTCCAACCTGAGGGCTGCGCAGCTGTGGCAGGGACTGGGTCCTTGCTAACAGGGAGGAAAAAGCCTCGAAGGTTTGGAAAGAAAACAGTGCAACGCCCTCGGATGTCCAAGAGGTGTGCTGTGTGGATCCAGGCTGGGTCCCCATCTGCAGCTCGTCTGCAAGGTGTGAATTGCTCACCGCTGCTGGGGTGAGGTGAGATGTGAGTACCTACCCACTGGAAATGAGGGGGCTTGCAGTGGTGTTAGGCTTTCTGCTGCAGTCAGCAGAGAGAGACCAGATTTCTTGCCTCGCCTGCTGCAATGCGAAGAACTGTGATAACCAAGATCAAATTTCAAGTATCTCCTACAACCAATGCAGAACAACCCTTGCTGTGCCCTGTGTTCTACCAGCTCGTTTAGTGCACTTTGCATGCAGCGAACCTGTCTTGCGAATGTTGATAGAGATTAAGCACCACCTCTTCCAGAGCAATCTGGCTGGTTTATGTATCTGTCGTAGCACAATCCTTCTGAGACCGGCCATTTCCCTGCTTCTGCGTCTCTGAAATAACAGGCTCTGACATTTCCTCTTTGAGCACGCTCAACTAGAGGCTGTCTGGTGTCTTTGGAAGGGAGTGGTGATGTCTACAGCTCCATCAGTTCATTTACCAGAAATGCAGCATCTTGAAGAGAGCAGTGCCCCACTGCTGCTGGCTCTGCGTTGGGAAACTCTGAATTTAACCCCCAGCTTGCCACGAGGGCCTGCAGGTTTGTGAATTCTCTGCCACGTGAACAAACCTTCCGTAGGTGATTAATCTGAGTCCTCCATCTGCTTCTCTGCACGCTGATAAATCAAAGCAAAGGAAGAACGTGCTGCTCTGCATTTTGGTGTGGAGCAGCATTGTCCTTCAGATGAGGGGCAGTTGGGCACATCCCCTGGAAACCTGCGGCTGTGGTGCAAATGTCATTTGATCTGTTCACAGCATCACTGCTGTCACTGTATGTCTGTACCATGGTTGCTGGTAAGTCAGCGAGCTCGGTAGCAGAGGATGCTGTGGGCACTGCTTGCTCGTGGAGGAACAGAAAACAGTCTGACAGCTGCAAGCTCTTTGTGCCTCTCCTGCCCTGGGGTGCTCGCTGCGGGGCCGTGCTGCTGCACCCGACGGGCGCTGCAGGAGCAAGCAAAGGGCTCGGCTCCCCTCACTGCTGGCAATGCTGTGCCACTGGTTTTATTTACTGTCTCACCTGGGACTCTGAAATCCCTCACTACCTCGCTACCAGGGTCACCTGTTTGATGAAAACAACCCCTTTTTTTTTTTGTCGGCGAAAACGATTATTTTACCTTGAGAAGGCAATTAAAAGCCCAGACTCACCAGATGTATTTTTAAAGGACTCTTTGCAAATCTTTGGGAGAGAAGAGAAATAATTCTCCTAAATCAGGAGGAAGATCAATAATACATGTTGCTCCGCAGAAGGCCGTGTTTATTTTGCCTGCCAGCAATGAAACTCAATAGACCCCCACCAGTCGAAGAATAAATGAGGCCTCTGTGGTTTTGCATTGCGGGTTTCTTGTGTGTGTGTGTTTTTTGTTTTGCTCGTTTGTTTTTGTCATATGAAATCTATTGGCAAATAATGGGCAATGATCAGTGCTTTATTTTCATTTGGCATTTAATCAAAGGGACATGCTACATCCGTACAAGAGCTGGGCTGATTGCTTGACCAAACAGGACAAACCATTGTTCATCCTCACGGCTGATGGAATAAAGATGAATATCGTCGTGTTTGATCATAGAGATTACAAAGAACATGGGGGAAAGTCTCCCACTCCCCTTTTTCAGCTGTGACAAGTGGGAGGCACAGAAACAAAATTCACATGGTGGAGGAAAATGACTGCACTGCTGAGGAGGACAGCGAGCACATCGTTACAGCGTGTCCCCTTGGTGCTGTGTCCTCTTCCCTGACTGCTGCTGCACTTCTGCCTTCAGCTGTGCAGAGGGAAAGGTTGGGTACGCTGCAGAATGTAATTGTTTACTCTCTGGGGTCAGTAAAAGTACTAAAGCAGCTCTATGTGATTAATTTGTGCTCTTGCATCAATGCCTTTCATGTGTGCAGGAGGACGGGCTGTTTGCAGATGAGTAAGCATCTCCTTGGGTTCCATAGCTATGGGGCTCTTTCGTTTGTCACGTTCTGGGTGATAAAGCAAGGCAGTGTTTCTGAAAGTAAACTGCCTCTTTACAGAGAGAATGTGGCACAGAAATAGAGCACACCACTCAGGCGGGTGCGGAATTTCTGAGCTCCTTCCCCCCAGACTCCCGCAGCCCTGCTCCTCCTTCCAGCTTGCGCTCAGGGTGCTGCAGAGGTGATGTTGCCAAGAGGAAGAAGAATTGCCTAACTTGTGTGCTCAGGTAATCGCTATGAGCTAATTGCAGCAAATTAATTACAGCACAAACACAATTTCTTTTCCCGGGCAGGTGTGCAGAGAGCTCTGCTCTTGCTGCAGTGCGCTGGGCTGAGCACACAGCCTGCAGCCCGGGTCCTCCCCAGCTGTGCTGCCTGCCTGCTCAGAAGCAGTGGCTGCGGGCTTTGGTCCCTAAATCCTTCTAATCTCTTGCTTTTCTGAAGTTCATCAGGCCCTCAAAGCAAGACATAAAAAGACAAATCTCCTGGTGGGAAGTCAGCGATCCCTGCAGATCTGCCTCCAGACTGCGCGCTTTGCTCTGATGTTGAGACGGGTACAGCATCCCAAGCTTAAATGCTGTGCAGATACATCTGGGATCTTTGGAAATGGATGCAGTGAAACCCTTGCATCCCTTGAGGTTAGTTTAAATGGAAAGGTGAAGACTTTTGCTTATAATTTCTTCATTAAAACTACAGGGGCTGCATTTTTCACGCAGCACAGCTATACGTTACAGGAGGTAATTTCGTTCCGCTCAAACATTTTCGCAGCTTAAAATTCTGCATAAAGGAGTCTGTAAAGATAATAACTGTCAGTCTGGCTGCGTCATGCATGCGCATTCCTGAGGAGCAGCGTTAACGGGAGCACTGCTGGTGGCTGGAGGTGTGATTCCAGCACCAGAGCTGTGATCCTGTAGATGTGTTTTGCTCAAGTTTTGCAGCACACACCAATACCGTTCCTCGGGCTGTGATGCAAAGCCAGCAGGTGATGTCTCAGAAGGCCAGAAGCTGCTTTCCTGTGGCATTCTATGCTCAGACACATTACAGCACAAATAATGCATGTTTTCTTGACTGGCTTCCTGTGTTAAGGCAATAGAGCTCTATGGCAACAGTCTGTACAGTGACTCTGCCCTGAGGCACACCACTTAATACGAAGAAATTAATCATGGGAGAAGAATGCTCCTCGTGTGTAAACGGTACTTTCTTTGTTAAGTTCCTCTTGCATCAGCCTCATTAGCTAGCCCTGACCTTTAGATCCACCTTCCATACTCTTCAAGTTGTGCGGGTGAAATCCCTCCTCCAGGCTGTGCCAGCAGCTCGCCATGGTTCTCTGGGTCCTTCTGAGCTCCTGAGCGTGCAGCTTAAGGTCCTCTCCCACTGTGAGAGCTGGTTGGAACCTCCACGTTTGGTGCAGCGAGAGGCAGAGAGGACCCAATTTGGTTGTTAAATATTCGTGACCTAAGGGAAGAAAGAGCAAGCAGGCATTAACATCCGTGTGTGTCCCCCACTTACATTACTGCGCTGAGCTTATTGCAAGACTTGTCCCTCCGTGGTCCACTGCTTGCTAATAGAGCCTCGCGGTGTGCTCATACATCTCTGACAATAGCTTTTGTCTAATATGTTTTTAATCAGTGTGTGCATTTCGATTTGCATATTAATAGCAAAGAGATGTTATTGTACAGTGCTGTTGATGAGACGGCTGTCATGCCCAGCCTTCAAGCTGAGGAGAGAAAGAAATCACATCTATTGTATAAGAGGTGCAATTGCACATGTTTTAGGATCTACCATTCTCTGTCTCTATTTATCTCTGCCTTTCATTTTCATTAAGAGCTCGGATGGGTGTGTTCTTTTTTTTTTTCTGTTTTCTTTTTCCCCTATGAGCAAGCATAATTTAAAAGGATTTTGTGGCTGTTGTGACAGCTCCAAGCCAGCCTAAATACCACATTTCTACTGGACATTTTTGACTTGCAAAATGGCAAAAGCTTGATTTCTTTCTGTTTTCCCTATCCCCTTTCTCAGCTCTTCCCCTGCTGTGTCAGATGACGCTGATGCTGTCAGGGCTCTGGAGTTTGGAGGGTGAGTTTCTGCATGTTGGTTTTGCTCTTCACTTCCCTTCCCACTTGGCTCAGCAGGAAAACGGCCCGAGGGCAAAAAGCCAAGAGTTAAAGGAGTGAAATTTAAAAGAGAAATGAAGGAAGTTGGAAACAGAGGAAAAAAATCCAGAGGAAAAAGCGCATCCCCAGCAGCCTGACCCTTCTAATTGCTATTGGAGCTCCCCGGCAGGTGGAGAAAAAGCAAATGTTTTGGCCAGCATGGGCTGGGTGCCGAGGAGCCTGCTGTGTGCTGCTGGGAGTGAGCAGCAGCGTTCAGCCCAGTCCGCTTTTAGCATCACTAAACTTCCAACATGCTCTCCTAATCCGAGATCAAAGCACACAGTCAGCAGAAGGCATTTGGAGGGAGAACAGAGCTCCGTTTTCCATCCGTTCCCCTCTGCCAACAAAGCTGTTCTTGCTGAGCAGCGCCCAGCACGGGGTCCTGGATCCCACCGGCTTCTGGGAGCGGGTCCCTGCCCCTCCTGCCAGGAGCAGAGCTCAGGGAGAGCCCCTGGGGGCATCCCCTGTGCTGTGCAGAGCGGCAGCATCAGGCGCACAACTGCGGAGCGGAGCAGGAGCTGCTCACACACGCGCCGTGTAAATATTGAGTGACAATATTTTGAAAGAGGAACCTCTCTGCGAGATGGGAGGCAGCGCAGAATTAGGGGTTTTCAATCACGGCGGCTCCACGAGAAAAGAAGCGCAGCTGCTGCTCTGAAACGAGGCTGAATCCTGCAGACACCCACTGCCGTGCGGGACAAAGTACTGCGAGGTGGGAGAAATCCCCGTGAGCGTTTGCTGCAGAGAAAGTGGCTGGAGTAATGAGACCAAGCAAAGGCGTGGGACGGATGTTTCACTCCAGAGCTTCAATCCATTTATATAATCACAGTTGTTATCGCAGTAAATGTAAATAACTGATTGAGTTCAAATTTAGTGTTTGACGACGCTGATTCTTTGTGAGTACACACTGAATTCTTGGAGAATTGCTTCATTTCATCAGATAGACCCACAGTGTTTTCAACAGCCCTTTAGGCATTTAGGTAGGAACATACTCTGTGATTTTTCTTGCTCTCCAAAGCATAAAGCCTCTTACAAGTCCATGTTTTAATCAATTGCTTGAATCAAAGTATGTGGCAGTTTGGCAGCTTGCCCTTTGCTGCATTGCCATAGCTGGAATAATAGCAATAATGGTATCATGAGAATACAAAAAGGCTGCTTTGCACCTTGTCAGCCCACGGCAACAAATAACCAGGATGACCTTAATTTGTTTTCTATCGGATGTGCTGGCCCTCAACCTTCAGTAGCATCCAAGATGGGCATCAGAGCCACAGTCCGTCTCCCCATGCGAAGCAGCAGCCTCCCTAATTAGCACGTGTGTATCCCAGCAGCTGCTGCCCTGGTTGGGGTCATGTGGGGGCTTCACCCTGTGCGGTTTCTGCTCTGTGCCGGATGGATGCTGCGTCCCTGCAGCCAGGGCAGAGCAGGACAGACCCCACTGTGGTGGTCCCAGGGCTCTTTGCAGAGGGCTGTGGCAGCCGAAAGTGAGGTGAGATTGGAACTGTGGGGCTGGAGGGGCTTTCAAAGGTCTGGAGACAGCTGCATTCAGAAATAGATCAGAGCAGCACTTCCATCCAAAAGCAAGAAATAGTAAAAAGTGGCTTCAAAATAGTGCTGTCCGTGATATCCCACTTGTGCACACTTTTAATGAGGCTGGTGCTGGTCTTAACAGGAGAATGGCCTCAATTCCGTTATAGCTTTGTGCTATTGATAACAATGCTTCTCTTAATGAGAGCGTTATTTTCTTTGTTGGGAAATGTAGGATGCAGCAGATGCACAGCGTTAAATAATGAACAAGCGACTCAGCCAGAGCCAGGTGCATGGACAGTGCCCTGCTGGGGACGAGGGGGCCCTCGGATGGACACTGCAAGGATGTGCTGTGTGTTCATCCTTGCAGAGCAGAAGGATGGAGATGCCCGTGCTGCTGGGTGCTTCGATTCCGCTGCTGGGAGGGGGCTCCTGCTTTTGTTGGTGCCATGGGGCTCTCTTCCCTCGGCTTGCCCTTGAGGCAGATCGCTCGCATCTATGCCTTCGGTCACTTCTGTAGGTTTCAGCAGTGTGCACCTTTGGCAAGGTCTGGCCCAAGCCCAGCTGAGGTGATGCCTCTGTACCACCACTGCCACAGCTGCCTCCCCCCGCCCTGCTATGAGTCACTTCCAAAGACACTTTTAGATCATTAATGCAGAGATGCATTAAAATGAACCTCGGTAAAATGGCAACGCTGATAAAAGCAGCCCCCATTCTCCACCCACTCCGTGCCCCAGTTCCTCAGGTTCATTTCTGTCTTTGAATCAGACAGAGGGAAGCTCCAATTTTCTTCAAAATCGTGTCTGGGTCCCAAAGGGAGCCTGGTGCAGACACACAGCTGCTGGGCTCCTGCAGAGACACTGGGGAGCAACTGGAAGCGATGGATTGTGCTGGGGGCAGTGGCTTTGGGGGGGGGGGGGTGCATTGGCATGTACTGTGCAGTCCTACACCAAGCTCCAAGGATTGCATTTGTGCTGGTGATGCCCCAGCTTTGGGGTCTGTTGCATGGAACAAGACCAAGCAGTAACTGAATGACATAAGGTTTTGCTTTAACACTGATGAGTTGGGGAAATGGCGATCACAGGATGTTATTCCATGGAGTCAAAGAGGAAAAGTCAAATGGAAATGGAGGATAAGTATGCAAGAACTAAAGCAAAGCAACTTGTCGGGGAGACCAAAGCCACCACTGAGATAAATCCTTACAGAACAGAGCTGAAGAGCCAGATGATGACATGCTCTTTCCTAGTGAATTTACTCAGTGGCAGTGAGGCACAGATGATCAGCAGGGCGGTATAAATCAGCAAAGTGTCCAATACATCCCAGCTGCACTGATGTGACCCAGAAAGCTCCATCAAGCTATTACATCATGTGCACAAGACGAGCAGTCAAGCCCTTCTTTACCGGTAGAAACCAACATTTTGGTAAAACTCATCTTTATTTTGAATGTTGTCCTCAGCATCACATTGGTGGCCGCTTAACAATAAGTGCCTACAAGTCCTGAAAGCCAGAAGGCAAAATCAGCAGGAGCATGGCTGGCAGGTGCTGAGCATTTCTTTGGGGCCTCATACACCAGGAACGCGGGCTCTGGGGCCGCTGGGATGCAGGGTTCTACCTGCAGGCTTTCTGACTGTGATAATGGGAACAGGGACTGGGGGAGTTCCTGCTGACTTTCACCTTCATCATCAGCTCTGTGTAAATTAGTGTTAGTTGTAGTGATGGTAATCTAAGAATATAGGCAAATTAAGGTTTATAGTAAAAAACAGAATTTATAGTGAAATGCACAGCTTCTTTTTTTTTTTTTTTTTTTTTTATTAGAGCATCCAATACAGTTGAGAAATGGACAAGCTTTAGGGCAAAGAGGCCCCAAAGGACTTCTCTGGGTCTGAAACAGAAACAAAAAGCTTCAAGCAAGATTCAGGCTGGGAAAAAATTCAGCTTCAGTTTAACATAATTGTGGCAACAAATTAGAGAGTTAGGAGGAAAATATACCAGTAAGCTCCTGTAAAATTAGCTGTTATAAACCTTGTGTATTATTTCAAATCTGGGGTATTTAAATCCTGTTACAACCACCACCCAATTTCCCAGTATTTAAAATACATTTATTGTTTTGCAAGGGACAAACAAATTGGAACTGTCACTTGGCAGATGTGGGTTGCACACGTTGTGATCCGCCCGTGGGGGTTTTGTACAACGCATTCCGTTGTTGTTCAGCGTGTCGTTTGTACGTGGCAATGCCCAACCCGGTCACTTCTGTTCCGAGAACAGGATATTTGTGTATGTCCCATTTCTGAAGCAAGCACAATCCGAGATTGTATTTCAAAAGGAATGTTAAAAATAAATAATTTGAAATTCATACTGAATGATTGGATTTCTCTTTTTGGGGAAGATGGATTTCCTTAGGGGATGGAGTGCTTGGCGTGGTGGAAATTCAGCGTGGTGATGCTCAGGTCTGGCTGTGGGATGGGCTTTGTGCATGATGCACTGCTCAGCTGTTTCACTCTGCTGTCCTACAGCCTCAGTCTTACCCTTGCTTCTTCCTGCAATTCCCCATTGCTGTGTTTGTGGCTCCTGCAGAGCCACTCGTTGTCCTTGTCCCGATGAGGCATCACTGCACCTGTGAGTGCAGGTGGCTGCTGCACTGGGCTCATTAGCAGCAATGCTGTGCAGCTGCTGGGGGGTGTTAGTATGGCTCTTTGCAGGGGAAGCTTGGTGGTGGTGTTGATGCACTTGGGCAGTTGAGGTCTGGTAAGTGGCTGGAATTATTGTTTGTTTGTTTTGCTGGTTTTCTTGTTGCTCTAATGTCTGTGAGCACCTTGTGCTTGAGCTGTTCTGATTACAATTTGGAATTTCTCAGCAACGTTTGCTCAAGTTTATGGGTGGCACTGAGCGATGTGGTTTGGTGGGCATGGCGGTGATGGGTTGATGGTTGGGCCAACCCTGGATTAGCATGGGCTGGGGTACCCCATGCTGCTGCAGTTTGCAGAGCTGTGCTTTCAGTAGGGTCTGGGAGCTCTGCACTGTTTGGAAGGAGGTTGCCTTGAATGCTCAAGTGGTGCAGCAGGGATGTGCCGAGTTCTGCACCAATGCTGTGGAGTGATGGAGTTGCCAAGGAGTAAACCCTGGATCAGAAGCAAAGATCTCCTGCCCTGCTCTGCTGGCTGTGACCCTCCTCAGTGCTGTATGGAAGCAGCTCAAAAGCTTTTGCTTTAGAAAAGTGAGGCTTATTTTGCATGTTCAGCATTGCTATAATAGTTGCAATAGTACTTACAATCCCAATCAGCCCAAATCTCTGCCAGAAATATTTTAAGCAGCAGTTCTATAACATCAGTTTCTGCTCCCATTACCCAGGAGGAAGGCCTGGGGCTCGCTGGAGACTGCTGCAATGCCTGTGGCTGCGAGAAGAAATGCTCATTAACTGCCTTATCTCCCCTGAGCTGCACAACAGATTGTCTTCCAGGCAGTTAGTGGTACCCGCAGTTCTGCTGGGCTTGTGCTGGAACTACTACGAACAAACACTTTGGAAACTCCTGCGTGGAGAATTTATTAATTTGTCATTCTCTGCCATCAGTAAATGACTGTGGAACCTCAGATGGTCACTGGGGCTCAGTTAGGAGGGTGGAGTTGATAGCATCATAAGTTAATTAAGGATGAATTGTGTAATTGGTCAGAAAGCCCTACCACAGGAGGAGGCAGAAGACCTGGTTGCTTCTCGCCCCTGTTCTGCCCTGGGTGCCCCTGCAGCAGCCTGAGCTCTGCTGGTGACACCATGAGCTGGAAAGGTCCAATGCTGCATTGCAATGCAGTGTCTGCAGGTGCATGTGTATTTTGTATGGAAAAAGCATCTTAAGTGGCAAACCTAAGAATTTTAATGTATCCTCCTTGCAGCTAGTTTTTTCCGTGTTTGTTTCCCCTTCAGGCCTCTCCTCTGCAATTAGAAGTGCTTTGCTGAGATGTCTTTAATGCTTGCTAAATTACCTCGTTTGTTTTGCTTTGGAGATGGAGCTGTTTGCTAACACATACTGCTTGCTGCTCTGCAGTAGCAGGGGCTTTTGCTTTTGGCACCACATTTAAAATGCCTTCCCCCCCACCCCCCCATCTTGTAGATAAGGTCTCTAATGCTATGTGAAATTAGAATATGGATTAGATTAGAGGAATGAGCTGAGAGTTGCTGGTTTCATTCTCATTTCAATTGTGCTGGGCTATAGGAAAGCCCCAGTAATGCTTACTGGTTTCTAGGCATCGAAATTTGCAAATCTGCCCCAATCTTGTCCAAGCAGCACAATGAGGTTCTGCAGCGTGCTTTGTTCCATGCCCCTGCCATCCATTATAACTAATGCTCCCCGTCTCCCTTAACTCCCAAACGCATTCATCCTGCTGTGCAGAAAGCTGCTCCCTTTTGTTTTCCTCTTACCCAGCCTGGTGTCTCCTTTACAGATAAGTGGTCTGAAACGAATGCCATCTGGGTGCTGGCAGAGCAGCTGCCCTGCTGGTAGGAGGTCAGGGGTGAAGGAAATATGTGTGATTTAACGAATGTTCCATGTCATGAGTGGAAACAGAGTCAGTTTGTCTTAAGAAGCAGTGTGGGCAAGCCTCTGTCAGACAGCGGAGGAGCAAAGAGCCCTGAGTCAATGTCTTTCCCTGCCAAGAACTCCTCTCTTGGCTTGCAAAGCTGCCCAGGGCAGAGGCACCCCAAACAGAGGCCTCCTTGGCTGCTGCTTCATTTCCTCTTTGCTCTTGAAGTCAGTGGCCAAAGCACCACTGGGTCTCAGGATTTCAGGCACAATGATGCAGACCCACGAGCTCTGCAGCAATCTGCAGCCTTCCTCTCTGCATCCAGTTGTGGTGCGGCCTCGTTTGGAAAACCCTTTTGGCCCCTGGGTACGAAAGCAAAGGATGCACCTTCCCTCTTCATTATATCATTAGCAGTAATTATTCTTCCCCTCCAAACGTAGTGCTTTTCTCTTTAGGAGAATTTGTTCTCATTCTCACTTCCATCCTTTAAGTGCTATTTTCTGTTTTATTTTTAATTGAAAGGCTGGAGGGCAAATGCAATTAAGCTGTAGTGCATGGACTGTAACTTGTATATAAATAAAAAAAAAAATCACCTTGCCATCTGCAATTTGCTTGTTTTCTGATCTGTGGTCCGTTACAATTCCAAATCTTGGTTCTCATGATCAGAACAAATGAGAGCAAATTGCAGAGGACTGGGAGGAAATAGAGTGAATGTATTTGTGTCCCTTATCTAGGGGGAAACACAGGTGTGCTGTACAGGGGTCCAGCTCTGAATGCAGTTTGTGGAAACGATGTGAGCTGGGTGTCCTTTAGAATAAATCCCTCCCAGGGCCTTAGAATAAACCCCTCCAGGGCTACCTGCCCTTTTCCATGCAGACCTCGCTCCCTTGTAGCTGAGGGCAGCAGGGAGGATGGAGTGACCCGCTGCTATTGCTAATAGATAGGATCAATGATACGAAGCATATCATCCTTCTTCATTTCCTCATCATGTTGAAATCAATATGCTGCCTTGCCCAGAGGGCTCTTCTGCAGGCTGAGCTCATCCGTTACTGCACTCCACCTCCTGGATTTACACCAAATGTTCCATTTCTCCCATGTAACAAATGGGCCGCGTGTCAGCGCTGCTGATCGCATCTCGGGCTCTGTAACCTCTGAGCAACCGCACCAGAATGATTCTATAAGGGTGTCTGCATGCATTAGTGATTTATCCAAGGAATCGTGTACTCTCCCGTTATGACTCAGTCTGGCAGTTTGTCACTGCAGAAAGTGAGAAAAGCATGGCTGCCTTCAACTGAAATCATGTGTGCCTATGAGAAAAGTGTGAAAGGGTAGGGCACATTTAAATAATGGTTAGAGAGGAATAAAAGCTCAGCGAGTGCTGGAAAAAGTACTCTTGAGTTACTGCATCCAGCCCTTGCTTACTGAGATGCACAAGATCCAGTGGGAAGGTTTCCTGCAGCGTGAGTTGGGGCTGGTGCTCTGCCTGTTGGTTGAGCACTGGTGTGCTACAGAGGCTCAGGAGCAGCTGAAGGAGCTGCTGCCCAGGGTGTGCTGCTGCTTGGAGCTAAATGCCAGTCCTTGCATTCACGCTCTCGTTTTCTAATTCCTCTAGGTTATGAAAAGGTTTAATGAGAGCAATTTTCAAGAGCTTTTATAGCCTTCATATCTCGAGACCTTTCAAAGCACAGTTTAAGTGCTGCTGAGGTTGGCTGGGCAGCCCCCACCTGACCCTCTTTGCCTGGGGAATGCTCAAGGAGGTCTCCATGTATGTGTGTGAGATCTGTACCACACCAGTGCTGCTTTGTCTGCAGAAGAGTGGTGCAGGTGAAAGGCAGCACTGCAGGAACTAATGAACTGTGCCATTTACCAGCCCACTGAATACACGTCTGAGGCACGATTTGGCGAGCTGAGCAGCAAAGAACATGGTAAAAGCAAAGCCTGCCCAAACAACTGCCATGGAGTCACCTGGAATGGCAATATTAATTTGAGGTGCTACTGATTCCAAGTGTATGCCTTTATCTTCCTTAAAATATGTTTAGCAAGGTTTTCCCATGTTTATTAGATATCCCTTTTTACTTAAAATTTGCCACATTTAAAGAATGCTTAAATAGATTAATAATACTGTGTTTCTAAAATGCCAGCTGTCTGCAGGCTGCGGGAAAGATATTAAGTTATTAATGAATTTCCCTGTCCATTCTGCTGGTGCCAGGCCCCCCTGCTCCTGCAGTCCGTGCCATTGCATTTCTTAATTAATGACTTACTGAGATCTAAGGATTGCGCTGAGTGTTGTCGCTGCCTGTTAAGTGGATTGCTTCTCCACCTTCCTATTTCCCCGTAGGGCAAACAGAAGTAAATTCCAGAGAACAGCGTTTAAGAAAGACACCCCAGTAACAAAACACCAAAATTCTTCTAAGAGTACAGTTTAGAGAGGAAAAACTTTAGAATTTGGTATAGGAAGACCAGAGCAGCTTCCCAGGATGGTTTATATTGCTGTGGAGTAAAGTGCTCTGTCAGAAGAGACAAAGTTGGAAGCAAATCTCATTCCTTGCATTGCTTAAGACCTGAAATAAAACCTCCAAGGTCTGCACTGAGCCTGCGAAGCACTGAGGTACAGGTGTGTGCATTCCTGTACCAGGCAGCACAGCTCCTCCTGTTGCTCCTAACAGATGACTTCCCATGGTGGGCAGCGCTTGGCTGTTGGTGATGGGAGAAACACACGTGTGTGTTCGCAGCACTTAGCGTGCTGTCCTCCAAACACACTGAGCAGCTGTGACAATGCTTCCAGCACTGTGCAGGGAGCACAGCAGAGCATGTCTGTGCTGTTATCAGCGGGGCTTGTGTCTGTTTTGGGGAGGAAAGCATCCCAAAAAGTCTTAAACAGAAAGCCAAGAGGGGAAAATGAGATTTAAAAAAAAAAAAAAAAACTCTTTAGTATTATCCTAATATGTGCAGTACCAGGGAGATCAGAACTGCCAGGAATGGTTTGTGTGGGGCAGATGCATCCCAACATCACAGCTGGGGATGGGTCGCTGCTAATTGTGAATGGGTGCCCATCCCTCCCGCCTCGTTATTTATATGCAATTGATGGGTTTAATGCTGTGAAATTACTCTGAGTACAGCAGCACCTGTGCTTTGTTTACAGTGAAATACTGCTTGAGGTGTCTGGGTGGCACCTACTTATTCAAGTTTGCATTCAAAAAATACCTGACACGCGTGAGGGGAAACAAAACGTCAATAATGTCCTCCTTCGTCCTCACAGAAATGAGTTATGTGAATGCTCGTTGTTAACAATGCTCAGGAAAATGACGGCTGTGTGATCCATAGGGAAGGAATTACACAGCAGAACTGCTCCCTTGCATTTGCTTGCAAGTGCCGGCAGTCCTCGGGATGGACCATCCATCCCATCCCCACGGCCCCTGAGAATATGCTAATTTGCCACTTAGTGTCTATGAATGCTAATGACCCTAATCAGCCCGGCTGCTGCATCTGTCGTAGCAGCCCAGTTCAGCAAAGGCAAAGATGAAGAGCTGCTGTGCACACTGCATCTCAGGAGAACCGTTGTAGTAAATTCAGTGATATGTTCTTGTCCAGGTTAAATGCAAATAACCTCCTTAGTGCTACGCATCTCGATTATAAACTTCTCTTTTGGCTGAGCTGTATTTTACTGTCCTGAAATCTGCAATTTGCTGCTTGCTTTTCCAAACCCCTTGCTGCCATATTTGCATCAATAATATCTCCCTGCCCGGGAGCCCTTCCCATATCATGATTTACAAAAAAGTGATATTTATAAGAAAACAAACAGTGGCACAAAGCCATCAGCAAAAAGATCCTCTTTGAAAAAGGTGGCAATTAAGTCCATGAGGAAAAGCAGAAGCAATAAAATCCAGACTGTAAGGACGGGACGATGCCTTATCGCAGGGCTGCAGACCCGAGCGGAGAAAGAACCGAAATAAATATATGGAAGATAGAGAGCTGCAGAACACGGGTAGGATGGGAGCTGTGCACAGCCTGGGCTGCCTGGAGATGCAGGCAGGGTGAGGAGTGTTGGCTGGATGGCCGTGGAGGTGGCCAAGCTCCCAACCACGCAGTTCCCACCCACAGCACCTTACACGATGCCATCAAGTTTGCACACTCAATCTAACAGCAGTATTCAAAATAATTGCTGTGGAGGAAAAATATTCCTTACCACAGAGGGCAACGCTTTGACAGTGGCAGTGCTTGGGAGCGTGCATTTAGGACAGAAAAGGAATCAGTCTCAACCTTACACTTCTTTTTATCCCATGCCTTGAGCGGGGAATGGTGATGGGTGCAGAGCTGTGTGTGCACGGAGGTGGGGAAGCTTTTACCTCTCCTTGGCGCCTGTTTGGGAAAGTCACTCTTTATGGATAACCTATGAGAACAGTCATTCTGCTACTGCGAGCTATTTGGTAATAAAACAGGGAAAGGCACTGCAGCCAATAAAAGTAAATTAATAACTAGAGACAACAAAAGCCCACTTTGCAGGCCAGCATAAAGCAATGCTTTGCTGAGGGAAGGAGAGTGCGTCAGTTTACGAGCAAACAGGTCAGGCCCAAGGGGAAAGGGCTGTGCTGTCTTTTCTCCTAAACCTGTGTGGTTTATTACTGTGGTGGCACAGCTGTAAGTAACATCCTGCTGAGGAGCAGCACATTTGGAGCCCATCAGTCTGTGCTTTGGGCTTGCACGTGGGGAGCCTCTGCTTCTATGAGTAGGAGCACAGAGAGAGGGACCTGAGGCCTCTGGGCATGGCGTGGGGTGGGATGAGCAGGAATGGGTACGCTGAGATAGCGTGATCCCTCCCCCGTGTCCCCTGCTCGCTGTCAGCTCCCACCTGCCCTTTGGGTTGTGCTGGTCGTGCAGCACAAATTGGAAGGCTTAATTATTTCAATAGAGGTTAATTACATTAGTCACTGCAGCAAATCTCCAGTTCGCACTACGCTTTCCACTTCATTTAATTCATTACCCCTGTGAAATTTGGTGGATTCCCACATAGAATTGATTGTTAAGCTCCCATGTGTCCCTTTCAACAGCAATCCTCCACACCCATCCCATCTCTCCTCCTTCCCTTCTCCTCATTGCTCCCCTGCACGTATGGGTATTTTCCTGCACTTGGTGGCTGTGCTGTCCAGGTCTGCACCCTTGGGCCCCCACTCTCTTCCCACAGCCCCTGCACAAGCAGCAGTCACGTGGTAAATGAGCTGTGCACCCTTTGCTGGCAGTCTTCAAGAGCAGCATCTTGCAGCTTAATGTATTGCTGTAATAGTAATAAATGGGAGTGCTGAGAGTATGGGGTGCTATTTAATTAGTTTTGCTGCACCCTCCATACTCAGCAGAGATCTATCTTAACAGCAGAAGGATTAATACAAAGGCATGCTTTAAAAGTGAAGTGAATTTTGTGCGTAAAATTGAAACGCCAACTCGAAAGAGAACAACAAAAATCTGGAAACACACAAATTTTTACAACGGTCAAGCTGAAGTTGCAGTGCAATGGACACATGGTGCTCCTGATAAAAGTGAGCCTCAGAAGGCTAAAAGTGAGCCCTGGGATTACTCCTCGTCCAGAACCTCCGCTCTGACGCAGATAACGCCGCTTAATCCTCCAGCAGCAGCCTGAGGACCACTGACATTGGAAGGGCGTTCAACAAGCTGCCTTGGAGAGGCACGCACTGACTGCAGCGATGACTGCGGAATTATCGTTAAATTGGTGCACGCCATCCTTTGTTCAAGTGCATTTATCATTTTCTGAGCACAGTTTAACATCTGACCACTCTAAAAGCGCTCGCAGCAAACCTATTTTGGATAAACGCAAAAGGAAATGTGAAAAGAGCACTGGAAGAGGCACTTCCCTCTACGGGGGCTGCCAAAGCCAGAGGAACAGCAGCTCTCTGTGTTACAGCCTGCCTCTTCTACTTGTTGGTTTTTAGCGCTATTTAATTTCTGTATCACTGCACCCAATTAAGGTTCATCATCCCTCTGTTTTCACTCGCCTGGCGGTGCTGCTGGCCGTCCTGCAAAGCAGAGCTGTGCACAGGTTTCCTTGCAGGAATGGTTGTGTGGCGCTCACCATTACAACCCTGGAACTCAGCCCGGTTCATTAGCGCCACGTCCCATCCTTCAGCATTGATCTCGGTTATTTGTTTGTCTTTTCAGCTGTTAGCATGGGTGATTGTTTGCATAATCATGCAAAGTGATTTCTGTTCCTTCCGGAAGCCGTAAGACTCAAACTTAATTGCCACCACGGAACGAAGCTGCATCCCTGCACGACGATGTCACCCCTGGCTCCAGCACAGAGTGGAACCCCCAGACTGCAGGACCCGAGGCGGGGCCCCCTGTCCTGCCATGCTTTAGGAGCTGTCACTGTCTCTCTCTGAGCCCCATGTCTGATGCCATGAAGTGGCTGGAGATGACTGTAAATTAGTTCTGTCTTTGCTAATTGTTGACAGGAGGGGTTTGCATGCAGTCATGTCGCCCAAATGCCCAAATCCTCTCTGCTGAAATGTGCAAGGGGGAGGTGAGACTTTTCCCACCTGTTCAGCTATTTTGCAGCATGGTGGGATGTTTCCTATTTTGAACTGCAGCTGCAGCTGAAGGGATGAACTTGTAGAAGTCAAACGTGAGGTAACCACCAGAGGAAGGCGTTTTTAAGATGCAGATCTCTGACTGATTGCACGGCGAAGATTTTCTTCGACATGATGACACTTCTTGGAGTGCACGATAGAAAACTGCGGCCGTGGGCAGGCACTGCTCTCAGCTCTCCCTCTGATCATTAGCATTGTGTGATCATTTACCTTCACAGGGTAAACTGCCTGCTTGCAGAAGGACATTTCGTTGTTGGTCATTAGCAGATCTTGCGCTGGATGAGGAGATGGAGATCAGTCTGTGGAGTTTTGCACACATGAATGTGATTCTGGGAAGGGAGGATGAGAAGAACCTCTGCCACAGGTCCAGCCGGGGGGGGAGCAGGGAGGTCACTCCAGGGGATGGCTGGGAACCAGTCAGCAGCATGCCATCATTGCTGGGAGGGCGAAGGGCACGTGGAGCACTTCAGCTGCCACGAAATGAGATACACTTTTATTTGGGAATCTCTGGTACACAGAGCGCTTTAATAACTCGTCTGAAGGCAACATCAATAGAATTGGCACAGCCTGCTGAATGCCAGTGAGCGAGGAATGCTGTTATTAACATTTAGCAGGAGCTCCAGGTCACCTTGATAACATCAAGCTAACACACATTTTAATGGCTCTTTAATTAGATTTACCATAGGGAAGATGCCATGCAAGAAGGTTGCATTCCAGATTCCTGTGCTTGAGATGGGGACTGGATTAAATAAAAATGCAGATAGAAGTCTGTGAGTGATACACAGGGTGAATTCATCTTCCCTGTTGGATGCAATTTCCATTCTGGTTTGGATAGCTGTGTTGTTTTACCCCTGCTCTGGGCAGCTGCTTGCACAGCTGTGGCGCAGTGCTGCTTTCAGACTGCAGCAAAACCAGAGCTATTCCTCAGTGGGTGATTTGCTTTCAGGTGACCAGATTGCTCAGCACCTTGCTACAAGGTTCCCCCTAAATCACTCGCAGGGTGCTACCCTGGTGCTGTGAGCAGGACTGGAACAGGAGGAAGGGAATCCATCTGCTTTCCAGCAGTGATTTCTTCACATTATGGTGAACTGGTTCCTGCATTAGAGAACAAATCGCTCGTGTCCATCTTCCATCACCTATGATACCTTCATAGAGACTCCAAGGAGCGTTTTGTAAAACTGCCAGTTGTTCTTCATAGAAAATAAAACGTGGGAACACATTGCTGTAAAAGATATGACACTTCTCTCCATGGATTTATTAAAAAGACTCCCAGAGTAAAGACGGATAAAATTTGATCAAGTCAGCAGTTCCAGCTGTGTAATTGATATCCATTATTCTCTATTGACTGCTGTGCAGGACTTCATTTTCTGAAGCATCAACAAATTCCCCTTCTGCCCACCACAGAGCTGCCAAGGGGTTTGGAAGCAAGCAGAGCTGATCAGCAAACACAGAGCAGAAATCCCAGGAGAACAAAAGGGCATTTTGCTCAATTGTTTCCCATAAATGCCCACCTTTATCCTAATCTGTGCTATTTCTTAAACCACTGCATTTCCATAGGGCTCTTCTACAAATGTGCTGTAGCTTTGCTGGGGAACAGAGAGAAGGTGACATTTTCTATTCCCGGGTGATACGATTTCTTCTCTCCTGCCCTGTATTCCTGCAAATCATTTGCTTTTCCAGGTGCTTCAATATAAACTTCTATCACTTTATTTCTGTTTTTTTTGCTCCCTATCTCACTCTAAGAAGGAGAAAGATTACCTAATTCCCACCGCTTCAGAAATAAATCCTTATTATGGATTTGTACCTAGGGAAGAAAAACTGATTTCCACTCCCAGCCAGTTCTGAGCAGATATTTGAAGGTAATTGCTCAGTCCGGGGACATTTCACTTGTCTAATAACCATAAAAAGTGCTTTTATTAGCTGTATGTTTGAGGGTGGGGCTATTTAGGAGATATTTATGGGGAAGATATTACTGCAGGAAGCTAGAATGCGGACCTGAGATTTATGGTTGTATTTCAAGGTGGAGCAAAGGGGAAGAACCAAACATCCACTGTGCATCCTTGGAGCCAATGGCACCAAGACTCTGGGGTGCTTGGAGGCATGCCCTGCGCTTTTGTTTGTGTTGTGCCTTATGCTGTTCAGCTGCCAGCTCTGGAGGCAGCGCGCAGCCCTCACTGAGCATCCAGCTGCTGGTAAAACTTTGATGAAATATTTTTCATTATGCATGGTGAGTGACATCTCAGTTACATGGCTCATCTCGTGGGCGCAGTGCAGTTGTTCAGCGCTCGGTGCTTTGGGGAAAGAGGTTCTCTCCTCACTGAGCCTTCTTCCCACCCACTGAACCCATCAGTGGAAGAAGACGGGGGGTTTTCCTTTACGTGGGTCAGGACAAACCCAAAGCCAAGTGCTGGAGCTGCCTAAAAGCCTTCCCGTGTTGGCAGCTGCAAGGCATGTGGGAGCCTGGGCTGAGAGGTGCAGCGCATGCCTGCATGGTAATTAGCGGCTTTGTCTCACACAGATTGATTGCAGAGGCTCACTTCTTGCGCAGAGAGCCTTGTTGAACATTTTCTGTTGCTGCCTGATACCGCTGCTAGGATGGGCCTTGAGCAGAAGGGTAATTAAGGAGCAGCAGCAGCCGTGGGCACGCTGCTCGCTGCAGGTTGGGCTGCAGGCAGAGCACAAGGCCCGGGGCTGAGCACTGCTGGAAGGGCGAGAAGGAGCTGAGAGAGGGGAGAACCCAATGGTGTTCCATGTGCTGAGTTCTGGCTGCCCTCACGGCACCCAAATGCTGAAACAAATGTAAAGAAGCACTCTAAGATGGTATTTTTGGCAGACGCCGAGGTGGATGTGTCCTTGGACACTTGAACACCCACGGAATTGCCTCTGGACCTGAATCGTTATGACTTCCTGTTGCGCAAAGCCTCTGTGGGTTCGTCATTTTCTAATAGCCCACGCGTAAGAAAGCGAGCACTAGGAAGCTGTAAAGCTGGATGTCTGAAAGGTAAACAGAATGCCAGCCATGCTTTTCATCTCAAGAAGCAGTTTTAGATGTAAAGAGATGGATTAAATTACACTTGAGTGACAGATTTAAATTGGGATTCCTTTCACAGCTCCACATCCCTGCTCTAAATAGGAGACTTGGGATTAGGGCCATTAAATTACGCAGTTTATTGGAAAAATAAAATCTCAGGAACAGATGATGATGAAAAGAGATAGAAAAGCAAACTGAAGGAGTGTTAAAAAATGATTAAGCTAAGGTAGCAAATGAAATAGAATGGCACTAAAACTAGATGACACATAAGAAATTCTCTGAAAGTGGTGGTGCTGAGGAGTGCTGAGGCTGTTAAAGTACAGAGCTGTGCAGTCAGACGGATGAGATTGGCATTGCCAAGAGCCTGCAAGGGTTTTTAGCTGAAGGTCATGCCCTGATGTAAGGTACAATTACAATAGGAGAGAAATGAACTGCTTTGGAGTATTGCAAGTGCCCAAAGTTGCATAGCTTCTATAATTATATGGCATGAAGAAACACCTTACAAAGCCTTGTGAGGGGTGGGGGAAGTGAAACATGGCCATGAACGGAGCTGTGCCTTGGGCTGTGCTTGCTGCAGGTGGAAGGCAGTAACGTGCTCCTTTCCAGCTCCCAAGGAACATGCTTCCAACCATGGGAGTGCGCAAAACTGCTGTGATCAGCCCTGGCCCTGCTCTCTGCTCAGCAGTGCCAGCATGCCCGCACCAAACCAGGCAGGTATGCTTCCGTCTGCTGGCTCTGAGTAACTTCTTTTCACCTCTCTGAGCCTCTGCTTCTGTATTGCCTCCCTCATTCTCTCCAGTAATTACATACAAGGCCATGGAAAGAGATCAAATTCCGCCGTCTCCTTTGAATCTTGGAAACTGTCTCTCGATGGTACCCTTGGGTCTCTTTAAAGGAAACAAATTAAAACGCTGCAGCCCAGATGATTGCAGGTAGAGCCATACGCTGGAGGACCCAGCGGTTTCCAAATAGCCCTCTGTATGGCCAGCACAACATTTCCAGGAGATTGATTTTGCATCGGGGCTGGGGAAATTCCACAGCCCCAGCCATGATCTATCACCGCCTGCCCAGAGGAGAAGATAAATTCTTCATCCCATTCCCGAGCAGCCTCTGTGATTGCAGGGGGGGGCTGCAGCGCAAACTGTTTTCCCTGCACATGAAAAAAGCTCAGGCTCGGGTCAAGGGAGCGGTGCTCAGCCCCCCCCCTTCGCCCCCTGCCACCTCCATTGAGTCAGGCTGCTCCCTGCACCTTGCTTCCCGTGGTGCAGGTATGGCTGTGATGGTTGGCACCCATCTGGAAGGGCTTTAACCCCTCAGTGCAGAGGGGTTTGGGTACATGGGGTATGCGGTGTATGGAAATGACTCCTCTTACATAAGATCACCGCTCTGTGTCCTGTTGCCATTGGCAGCCTGAGGGATATTTTGCGTAGACGCTAAAACACATTGTAAATTAAGAAAACAAAATAGAAACCAAACCAAAACACCATATTGTGCTGGGATTAACTCTCTTGGTACCAGAAAAACTCAGAACGAACCAGTTCATTCATGCTCCCCCTTCTAATAACTGAAGGAATTCTTCATTTCTGCTTTCTCGTGAATACCTTTGCAGCCCGGCGCCAGGACACGGTGCCCACCCCAGGGCACAGACAGGAGAGCACTCAATTCAAAGTCTGTATTTTGGGGAAGGGAGGCTCTGGTTAAACATTCAGCACTGTGGCACTTTCAATTATTTTTCTGCTTCTGAAACAGCTGGTATCAGATTTCCCCAAAGAGCTGCAGGAGAGATCAGATGTGACATTCTAGGCTTCTAAACGGGGAAAAAATTAGAATAAAATAAAGCATGAGAGAGACTCCTGGTTATACTTCACACATTTAAAGGAGAATAAAGCGACACAGAACTGTGTGCGGGTCAATTCTACATAAAACATCAAATAGAGGTGGGAGCTGCTGCTCACAGAGGGAACAGCACCGGGGAGCAGCAGCCCGAGAGCAATTTCACAGCACAGCCACCCAGGGAGCCCCACAGAAATAATGGGGCTGTCAGCGTGCCCTGTGTGCACGCTCAGGCCTGAGTGAGGAACCCGTGCAGTGCTGGGGGAAAAGCTCTCTTCTCTGAGTCACAGCCCCACGGTGCACGCTGTCCCCCCAGGCTCTGCCCTGCAGCAGAAGGAATGGCACAACCATCAAATTGTTCCAACTTGAGGCAGAATTTGAAAGCCCCGTGCTTGATAAATATTGAGTTCCTCTAGCTAGCAGCTGTAAATCCTCATAATATTCCAGTCAGGAGCCTGATGGACACTTGTCGCAAGAGGCAACTCTTGAAAAATAATGTAAAAATGGAAAATAATAAACATTTCCTACTCGTAAAAGTGAGCCAGCCCTACTCCAGAGCTGGTTCCAGCTAGGACTCGTGGTCCCACCATGGATCCAGGCCCGGGGTTGGGTACAGCATTGCCCAGGGATGGCTCAGCAACAGCTGAGCCCACTGCAGGGCTCAGGGAGTACACAGCTCTGCAATTAAAGGCCACCTCCTGCTGATGGCTTCTTAACTGGGAGCAGCTGAGGCAAATTATAAAATTAAAAGAAATAGCTTGAGAACACAAATAAAAGCAGTGTCTCCGAGCTGGCACTGCTTTGCTGTGCATTGGACGTGTCTCAGGCTGGTCATGGTTGAGTGGAGCTATTCCACGCAGCATTGGATTAACTCATCAGTAGAGGGCCCAGAATCTGATTTAATTTGAAAGACTACAAAATTATATTTCTCTGCTGATTTTCCAGGTGGTAGGATTAGATGTGGAGCTTTTAGTTTCCTGCTCCTTCCTTTCAACTTAATTTGACAGAAATGGTTTTTGGTACGAGACGATATTTGATGGGTACTGCATCAGGGATAATGAAAATGTCAGACAAATGGCAGGGAATAATTGGGGTAGTGCGCTTTCCTCTGTGTGGGAATGTGCTGGGGTTGGTAAATGATGAAGAATTCATCCCCTCTGCAGGAGGAGGAGCAGCTCTGAGGTAGGTGCCTGCTCTGCTCTGTTCCCAGAGCACCAGGGATTGCTTTGGTCCCTCTGGTTGGAGGCTCCCTGGGGGGGTTGGTCCCTGGTTTGCTTCTTGGGCTGGATCAACAAAGACTCCAGAAACCCTCAGCAGCAGGCATGCAGCCTGCTGCTTTCATGCTGTGCTTTGTTCATTGCAGGGAATCACAAAACAGGAAGCTCTTCCTTGTTCCAGCCAATTTCTTGGGTTTATTTACCATGAAATGTCACCTTCTCAAATGAAAGAGAGGGATTTATCACAATTAAGGGAGGCTTTGACATGTCCCTTTAAGTGAATCAAGTGCGCTTTTAATCCCAAATCCATGCAGGATTGTGTTGATGCAGCACAATTCCCTTGCAACTCACAATACCCATAAAGCACTCATGCTCCTGGAGAGCTGCTGCATAATCCTTGCTGCTTCCAGCTGCGAAGCTGCCAGTCCTTGGCCTGTGCTGGCTAATGAAGCGTGTTTATGGTGTGTGCATGCACATGCTGACCTAGTGTGGAATGCTGCTGGGCGTTGGGTGCTGGTGCAGCACAGCACGGTGACCCAGGGCAGTCCCTTAGCTGAGCTCCACCAGCACCCACAGAGCAATCGGGCAGTGCTGGGTGTTCTCAGCTCTGTTGCAGAATGTGGGCACTGCAGGTGTTAGCAAGTCCTCCCCCTGGTCCCACCAAGTGCTGTGTTAGCTCAGATGCTTTCCAGTTTTTTGTACTGTTTTGACAAATCTTGTTTCTGAAAGTGGAAAAAGTAAAGCTAGCATGAAAACAAATAGACATCTTTGCTCCTGGGTGATTATAAACTCCCTGCTGGCATTAAAGGTAACAAACACAAGCTGAGATAGCAGCCATGAAGCAGCTCCCTCTGCCTGGAATCCCACTTCTGATGGCTGCATGCCCACAGAGCTGTGTGAGTGTTCTGCAAAACTCGGGGCTCAGTTCTTACCGAACAAAGTCACCTCTCTGCTTAGTCCTTCTCAGTACAAAGGATTCATAGATCAGATGAATACTTGATGCTGTATGATTTGTGAATGTTTGGTTTTCCTTTGCTGAGTGGCGTTCTGCTTGAAGTCAGCCAGCAGCAGAAACAAAATTAGTTTGGGCTGTACCAAAATCTTTACGGTGGCAGAATGTCTGTTCTCTGGCCAAGAAATGAGCCACAGAGATTTGGTCAAAACCTTCTCGACCAAGATGAGTTTGCTTCAGGTTCAAATCTGCTGTTTTGCACGCGGAGGGGCAGCAGTTTGGCAGCACACCTTGCTGGCTGCTCTGCACCAAAGTGGCCTTCTGCTGTTTCCCAAGGCGCCGTTAGCTGTGTGCATCGCCTTGCTGCGTGCTGGCTATGTGATGCTCCACGTGGTTTCTTAGCAGTTCGACTTTGGCAAAAGGTTACGGCATGAAACACCCCACAAAAATGTGTTGTCCTGGCTGTTGTCATAGCACAGCTGGGAAACCCGGGATGCACCGCGGATGTGGGTGAGTCACCTCAGTGAAGCATTTGTCCCAGATCCCCTTCCCCTGCAAACCCCGCGCTGTGCGTGACCTGCGCGGGGCCGGGAGGAGCAGTGTCCTGGGTGCGTGTGGTCTGAGCACAAGGAACTGCCAATGCTGGGGGCTGCTTCTGCACGAGGGAGGCCTGGAAAAACTCTTCTCTCAGGGCTGGAAATCACAGTTTGTTTTTGCTTGAACACAACTTCTGCTATGGCAACACAAAGCCAAGCAGCGAGCGCGGTCCTCAGCACGCGTGGTGCATGGAACCTCTCATTTGGAGGCTGCTTCCTTGAGCTGCTGCAGTGCAGGTGCCAGCTGGGAGCTCCAGCAGGACCAGAGCAAAGCTGAGGCCAGAAACGCGAATTTACCACATCTCATTTGTAGCTGATTTTATTACAACTCCATCAGTGTTGCAACCACAGGAGGGCGGTAAAAGTGCTTTCCCAGCTCGCCCAGACTGCTGCGTTCGGTAGAAAACAAAACTGCTTAAAAGGAAGGAAGGGGGGCGGGATCTTTAACACCTGCCCGGAGCACTTGGTATGCGTGTACGGGCTGCTTTACGCAGGAGGCACTTCCAAAACGCATTGCCAAAAGCAGCTGATTGCTTTCTGGCCCCACACTCTGGCTTCTGCTGCTGCATTTGGGGCTGCTGCTGAAATTTCACAGCGCTGGCACGAGATGCTGAGCACAGTAATGCTGTCAGGCAGGCCCAGGAGAGGAGGGAATTAATTGATTCCTAAATGAACTGAAAACAGTCGGCTCTCCTTGTGCCAAACGCAGCCCCTTTGCCTCATGCCACCAGGCAACGCGAAGCGATGCGAAGCAGCGCGGTGCTGTGAGCGGGGTCTGCAGCGTACAGCAAGCTGCGTGCACAGCCACCACGGCTTGCAAACAGCGCAGCATCTGCAGCTCAGGTTGAGCTCTTGTTAAAATATTAAAACTCCCCTACAAGTGCTCTGGAAACTCATTGCAAAGGTTTTTTTGGTTTGTCCCAAGGTGACTTCACTTTACCAGCAGAGCAGTTCTAACCGCAAAGCAGGAGAGGTTTCCAGCGCTTCCTCCCCTCAGTAGGCTGCGTGGGCTGCGCTGAGCGCGGCTTCCAGAGGCAGAGGGAAATTGAGCTTTCAAACCCAGATTTATTCCCCTAAATCAGTTTTTGAGTATCAAAGGAAGGCCAAAAGGTCACGAAGTTTGCAGCAGAGCAGGAACTCTGTGCTAGGAAGGCTGGAGGAGCTGGGAAGCAGAGTGATTTACAGGCTGTTCCTGGGACCTCTCCGTGACCACAGTTACTGCAGGGACACGGGACCTCTGCCTTAATGCACCATTCGTATGCAAACAGTATTTTCAGTATCAAATCTCTTGTGGAGAGGGAAAGATTTACATTGCTGGCTGTTTTGCTGTGTGTTTACAGCAGCTTGAGAAGCAATTGAAATAGAAAACCGGGTCTTGTTTGAGTGGCTGCTGAGTGCTCTGCAGTGCAGCAGTGCTGGTGCTGGGAGAGGGCTCGAGGATGCCCTGGCAGAGGGAGCGCGCAGACATGGGCTTAGAGGAACTCATGCAAAGTGTAAATGGCACAAAAATGGGCAATTGCTCCTGTGCTCTGCAGCACCCGGTGCTCAGCTGCTGTGTAACCTGAGTTCTGGCTCAGGTAAATGGGATTTTGCCTGGGTAAGGGTAAGGCTGGGCTGGGGCAGGCTCAGGGGAGTTTCAGATCGCTAAGGATGACTCCGCTTTGCTGAGTCAAAGCTCTGTCACCCCGGACCAGGCTCCCATCGCTCCCCGTCCTTCCGAGCAACCCCTGCGTGCTGAACAAAGGATGGGTGCACAGCCAACCTGGGAGCAGTCAGACTGAGCTCCTGAGAGTTAGGTCCTGAGAAACAAGTGCGGACTTGGGATCCCCCCCAAATCAGTGGGTGTTATTTTACTAGCTTTCCTCTGCCATTGGTATCGGGTCCTTTATCTGCAGCTGTGTGGGAAGAGCTCGTGTTGCAAACGCGGTTCCCACAGGATGACACTTTGAGCAATCGGTTTGAGGGCCTGTTCGAGCTGTTTCCGAAGAAGGGCTCAAGCATGCAGATTGCACAAGGGCTGCTGAGAAGGGTGGTGCAACAGAGAGCAAAACAAACAGAGCCGAGGGGAGCGCTTCCCCCGAGACAAAGGGATGAGAATGTCTCATTGTAGCGACGAAACCTGTTACACGGCGCTCCAAGAGGTCAGCGCCTGGGCAGTGATTTGGGCACGGGGAAGCGCTCCCTCCTTTGGATGGGGGTGGTCCCGTGCTGGGTGGGGGAAGGCAGAGGTGGGGGTCCCCCCGTGCACTGTGTGCTGCACGCAGAGCCACGCTGCGTTCTGAGGATTAACGGGCACCTCGCTGAGCTCAATTACTGGGCGCTCACCTGAGAAGCTGTAACGTACAGAACAGTGGTTCTTGCAATTAAATATCAAATTACACCTAATTTATTTTCTTATGGCAGACCTCGAGCCCTCCCATCAGCTGTGCAGAGGTGTGTGACACGAGGCTGTAGGTGCAGCAAAACAGAGGGGGTGATGCGGGGAGCAGGGTAAGGAATGTCCTGGCAGGAGCAGGGAGGGTTTATCTGCAATGCAGCGGTGTGCATGCAGCCTCTCTGAACTAGAGAGAGGCTGTGCAGGTTTGCAGAGCTCTGAACGTGGCTCTGTTGCTTCCTGCCATTGCAATGAGGGATTTGAGGAGGCAGACAGCGGTGTACTCTTGGGCATGAGGGATTCTCTTTGGAGAGAACAAATGGCTTAAGCAATCCTTCCTGCTGGGCCACGCACCCGCGTGGTGAACACGCATGTTCTGATGCTGAGGCTCAAGCCCCATTGCAGATGCTTTGTGATCCATACCTTGGAGTGCAGGGAGATAAGGTGTCCATGGGCTTGTCTGGGGGAGCTGCTCCTGTATCCCTGTGCATTCCTGTACATCTTGGCATCCCTGCACATCTCCATGCATCCCTGCAGCTGCAGTGCAGCCACGAGCCGGAGCTGCAGCCCCGCTCTGCTCAGTGTACGCTTCCTCCCAGCTGCACACCTTGCAGCAAACACAGTTTCTCCAGGTGTAAATCATCAATGAGCTTTCAGATTGCTCTGCAAGCAGGCTTCAGACCTCGCTTTTACCAAGCTGCTTTATATAACTTTTTCTATTTTCCATATTAAACAAACAAACAAACAAACAAAAAACACGTGCCCTAAAAGACACTGGAATGCTACAGCAAGCAGAATGTTCTCTGCACGTTGTTGTCTCTAAGGAATGCCTGTGGATGGTGGGGGGGAGGTGTAGGTTACTTTTTTTTTTTTAATCTGATCCACAGGTAATTAATTTTGCAAGGTAGATAAAGCAAACACAAAGCATTAAAAAGCTATTTTATTTCCTGGCCAGTTAGCTGGGGAAATATGCTTCTTAGCTTTGATAAATCTCTCCAATATCACGAAGCATTTCTGCTGCAGCTGGAATGGACAACGCTTTGGGAAGAGGCTTGTTGATGGAACTGGGGTAAAAGCAGTGTGTGTTTGGTGGCACTTCCTGCAGAATGCATGCAAGGTTTTGCCTCTGTACAAACTCCAGCTCTCTGGGCTGATGCCCCGCAGCCCTTGCTCAGGGCAGAATTCTGACACAGCTTTGTGTCCTGGCTCTGTCCTTGAACTCTCTCCTCCCCCTGCAGCCATTCTGCACATGGGCTTCAGCACAGGCGAGGGGGGGTTGGTGTAATTCAGAGCCTCCCCAAAACTCTGACAGAGGGGCAGGGAGAGGTGGCTCGCCAGCACTTTGTGGAGTGACAAATGGTGTCGTGTGCTCTGCAGTTTGGGAGAGGGGGAACTGTCTGGGTCCGAACTTTGTTATCATTTGGAATGGCAGGAGACTTTTGAATGGAGGCCCAGCTGGAGAATATGCACAAGCATGTTGCATTGGCAGTTTTTTTTACTTTCCTTTGGATTATGCTAGTCAGTTCAAGTACATATATTCAGTGCTTGGTCCCTTGGTATAGACATCACAATGTCAGAGCAGAAACCAAGCGGGCTGGGAAGGTACCCTGTGTTCTGTCAAGTACTGTACAACATTTGTATGCCAGTTTGTCTGCTTCCTTGAGGCATAAAAGCACCTTTGCTTCGGAAAGATGGTGTCTCAGAAAGACATCCCCTATATGAAGATTCTGATCATAGTTTTCCTTTTAATTTTTAGCAGAGATAGATGGCAACCGTGCCATCCCCTGTTGGCTACAGTCATTTGGAGGCTTTTCTTCTCCTAAACAGCCTCCATCTATCACTCCAAAATGGCACTGTAGCACCATTTTGCTGCTGTGAAGCATTTGTGCTCTGAAATCCCCAGCCAGCCCTTTGCTGTGAGTACACTACCCTGCCCATAAGCTTCACCATGTTACATCCCTTCAGCTGCACTTAACATGCTTCATAGCAGAGATGCCCTGGTGCAGCCATAGCTGAAATGTGCTCCATCTGGTGCTGAGCTGGCTCTGGGTGCGGGGTGCTGTGTGCTGGCACTGCCTGCCCAATGGGTGCTTTGTGCTCAGCGTCTCGCCCACGGGCGCTGATCCCTCTGGGTGCACCCAGGCTGCTGAATCACCTGTTTGCTTTTGTACGTGTGGGTAACGCAGACGTGGAGCTCAGCTCAGCCGTCAATGTTTAACTCAGCCATTGCTCAATGGGAGGGACGGCTGCCCGGAGCGGTGCTGTGCTGTGCTGCGCTGGAGCACCCTGTCCCTGCGCACAGCCATGGCCCTGCTCCCATCGGACTCTGCTCCTGCAATGCGTGTTTGATGGAAGGTCACTGTCCCCACTGTTGGGACATCAGGGAACATCCCATTTCTTTCCACAGATGGTGGACCTGTTGGACTTTTCCCTTGTTCCAGCCTTGTTTTCCCATCAGCAGGACAGCTGCAGGAGCAGTTTTAGTGGAGGATGGCGATGTGGGGATTGGTGTTAGATGGGGTCAGGGATTGTGACACTGGAGCTGAACTCCCCTTTGCTGTTCCTCTCCAGTGTCCAATGAGCTGCCTGCTCTTTCACCACCCCAACTGGGTGCTAAGGGCTTCTGCTTGTTTTCCTCCCTGCTTCTCTGCCCATTGGTGGCCACAGAGTCCCTGCTGGGTGGCTCAGGCTGGGGGTGTCCCCTCACCCCTTCTCCTGTGGAACAGCACTGTAGAAGCCAGATAAAATTAGCTATTGGGACGCATGTTCCTCAGGATGCTGCAACAGAGGGACACCCAGTACAGCCAGTCTGACTCACAGAGAAGAATTAATGGAAACGCCCGGCTCCTGGAGGGAGGAAATACCTTGAACAGGCTTTTTCCTCTTTTTGTTGCATGGGGCGACAATGGGCTCTGTGTCTGGCAGGAGCATTCCTGAGCCGTCCCGTGAAGGCAGCAGTGCACGTGTTTGGACAGACACTGAGTCTGCAGCAGCAGGGTTCAGGAAGGGCCCGGCACAATGTGGGTGCCCTGCCCTCGTGCACTGTGCCGAGCAAACCAAACGACTGCTTTGCTGTGGGCATCCACTGTGCTGAGCACAGCCCCGGGCAGCGCGGTGCTGCCCAGCTCAGCAGCAGGAGGGAGAGTGCCTGCGGTGTTTGGGCACTTCTGCTCCAGCTCATTGACAGCTGTTTCATAACAGTGAGTTGCAGTTTGTGCCCAGCCCGCGGGAAGATGCACTGCTGTTTTGGCAGGTTTGTGCTTCATGAGCAGAATACAGGCTGAGGCCAAGGAAAACCACCTTTTTTAAACTGCAAAATCAAATAAACGTGCGACTTCTTGGTAAGCAGGTTTTATTTATCAAGGAAGTCACTCGAGCCAATAATTTAAATGCAGTGAGACAAGAGGGGCTGTAAACTCTGAAAGTCACAGGATTTATCGATCACACTATGCAAGTGCCCGAGAGCAGGAATGTCTGGGCAATGGCAGGCGTGCAGCAGCAGCTGCTTTCATTGGCACTTCTTCCAGTCTGCCACAATCACAACTTCCTTCAGATGCCCCTTGACAGCATGGGATGGGGCAGCACAGTGCTGGGTGCTGGCAACGTGAGCGTCTGCAGCAGGAGCTGGGGATGCTGTGCTACCGGCGTAGGGCTGTCAGCACTGTGCAGACCTGTGCGGGTGGGCACTTGCTGTACCCCATCACCTGAAGGTTTTGGCAGTGCATCACCTCGCTGAGCTTCTCTGTGAAGCGCTTGTTGCATGAGAAATGGCTCTGATGGGAAAACCTCCTGGAGCGGGAGGAAAAGCTGCATCATAGCCCGGGGGCGGCTGTGAGCTCACAGCTGGACTGCCCGGATTCGCCTTTTTTGGAAGCAGCCACGCTGAAACACTTTGTTTTGCTGCGAGTGGTTTTTGTGAGGATGCGCCATGGGTCGGTGGAACGGCCGAGTGCTCTGACAGCACAGCAGGACTGAGCAAAGCAGGAAAGGCGGTGATTGCCCATTGCGCAAACCTCACTTCGAAGCAGATTTTCCTGAGCCGGGGCCAGGGCCGTGCCCCTGGTGCCTGGGGCACTCAGCATCCAGATGTGGCGATGCTGTGCTCCTGGGGAACAGCTGCCTCTGCTGCAGCACATCTTAAATAATCACAGTTACCCGTTCTCTTAAGTAGTGTAAGGGATTATTTCTTGTCTTCCCTGTCCTATGGGCAATTTGCAGTTTGAACTGTAGGATAAAACACTCCTGAATCTGCTCTTTGAAGTTGTTTTTACTTTGTTGCTCTAAACAGAGCCATGGGAACATTTATTTTCTGGATGAGGTTACTAGAGGGCATGTTTAAAAATAGCCGAGACTATTATTTATAAATATTTTCTACATACTTTATCATGACGGTACTGAATAACCTCTAGGAAGACCAATTCTGCTGCCGCAGCGCTCATAGCCCCCCTCTATTGGTTCAGGGCTTTTTTGGCTGATTGAGACCTAAGCCCTAACTCTGCTTTGCAGGAATAGTAAGAGCTGAGGACTGTCCCGCTCACTGTTCATTTTTCAGTCTGGCTTTTCTGGTTATTCTATTGAAAAAAAAAAAAATCCACTCTCTTTTCTTATGCAGGAGAAGCTAGCAGCAGAATTGGCATTGCAGTTAAAATTGGTCAGATCTCTCTGGGAATGCCAGAGGGTGAAGCTCTGGTGATGCTGGGTTGGGTGCTGGGTGCTGGGGCCTCGGGGACACCGGGGGGGGGGGGCTGCTGGCTGGCAGCAGAGCCCAGCCTGGAGTCCTGGGTGGTTACAGAGAGGTGTGGGCAGACTACAGAACCTGTAGGAATAGCCAAGAGAGGATATCCCCCCTCCTCCTGGAGAATTGAGCATTTCAGACGAGAAATGATATTTACATTATAATTTATTAAATTTCAGGTTGCCATATGAAATAAATTATAGTCAATATAATGATAACGTTGCCATAAAATATTACCGTGAAGTACTTGTCTAATATCGAACGTAATCAATACAAATATGAACTGCAATTATGGTGTTTAAATATTCATGTTAATGGGAAGTGAACAAAATATTAAGGCAATTCACAGTAAATTCAGGGAAATCTGTCATTATTATTGCTTTTGTGCAAACAATTCTTAATGCATGCACACTGCTGGAGAGAGAAAAGGCACAGTCGCGCAGTGTCCGTAGGGCAATGCATTTCCTGAAGGCTGAATGTATTGCACTCACACGATGCGCTTCGATGCATTTTAACAAATGCAGAATGAGGAATGACCAGGAGATGATCAATGTCTGGAATCTCCGTTCCACAGACAACGGCGAGGCTTAGGAAGTTTCAAACTTCAGCTCAGAGTTCTGGCAGGCAAAGCAAATGGGTGCAGTCGGCTCATCTCGCTGCTGCAGTGCCCTGGGCTGGAGTGCGTTGGTTCTCTCCCACCGGGCACCATCACTGGGCACGGGAGCGTTCCAGCAGCAGCACTGGGCACACAGCACTGGGCACGGCAGCGTCCCGTCCCACCTGCAGCGCCGGGCACGCAGCATCCTGCTGGCAGCACTGGTCACAGGAGCGTCCCAGCAGCAGCACCCGGCATGGAGCGTGCTGCCTGTGGCAGCCTCGTCTCAAAACGTTCTCCTCCGTGGCTGCTCCCTCCAGCTCAGTGCACTTTGATGGAGTATTTCGGGAATTTCAGGAACTGGAGGAGCTTGTCTTTCCGCCTCTGCTTCAGAGCCATCAGCGCTCTTGCTTTCTCCTCCACGTCCTGGTCGGTGTCGAGGATGATCTTGGCTCTCTCCTCCGCCTTTTTGTCCCCGGAGTGCTTGAAGAGCTTCTGCAGCGACTCCTCATCAACGCTCTCAAAGATGTTGGCCACGGCTTTCTTGCGCAGGGCGGTGTCGAAGCGGTAGCCGTGCACCGACGGGCTCACTCTCAGCGACGTGGACATGGCTGAGGCCGTGTTCCTTCTCTTTGCTTTCATCTACCGCCTCTGCCCTGGGGTTCTCCTGCTGCTGGAGGGATCTGTGCGGTGTCTGCGCTCTGCGCGGCTTTTTAAAGGCAAAGTCTGAGAGAAAGCGGAGAGCTCAAGTTACAGCGGTGAGGTCACGCTGATGTCAACGCTGAACAGTCACAGGCAAGTTTAACATGTAAGTTGCCAACTTTCCTCTGTCGTGCAACCAAGTGGAACGGTTTGCTGTGTTTCTGTGATGGGGATGGTTTCTTTGCCACGGTGCAGAATGGGCTTTGCACGACCCCCAGCACTGCTGCGGCTTGGGGCTGCACTGGTGGCCTCTCCTTGTGCTCTCAAAGCCGTGTGAGCTGTGCCAGACTCCAGGTGAGAACCGCTGAGATGCCAGTGAGTGGTGTTAGCTGTGAGCCTGTGCCTGCAGGTATGTGCTTGTCTGCATCTCGGTCAGACAGAAGTACAACAAAGCAGTGAAATCTGCTCGGGTCTGTGCAGGGGATGCTTCTGCTGCTTCCCAGATGGCACAGGTCGTGCTTAGTGCTCACAAGGCTGTACTTTCTAAGTGGCAGCTGCTTTACCCAAGGAGCTGCTCCATAGCGTCTTCCTCGTTGACTTTCTTGGGACATTACCACCTGCAGCTGCAGGCATCAGGGCTGCACGTCAAACATCTCCCCCACCCCGAGCACGGTGCTGCAGCAAAAGCTCTGAGCGGTTGATTGCTCTGCTCCTGCCTCAAGCACCTTTTGCTCCAATGCCCAGCTCAGCGGTGCAAATTACAAATTCAATTACTCCAGCAGCACCCCACCTGTGCACCCCAGCCCCAGGGTTCCCACTCCCTTGTGCTGAGGATGCGGTTCTGACAGCTGCAGGGAGCGTGGCCATGGGTATGAAGGTAGCTCGAGGCCGGGGCAGCGCCTTTGCTTACCAGCTCAGCGTGGGCCGGATCCTGCAGAGGCACTGTTTAGAAAATTCAGTTGCTTGTTTACGAGTAATAGGATGACCACTATTACTCATTGCCACAAGCAGCCTGCGTCCCCATGTGGGTCTGACCATCCGCCCCCCGGGGGTTCCCCTATTACAGAGCTGTGGAGGTGACCAACAGCTGCCGCAGGAGCAGGGCGCTGACGCTGCCCGGTTGCATTCACTCCTTTTGCCTCCTCCAAAACTTTGGTTCCTGCAGGCAGAGCTGAGCAAGGTGCCCACGCACGGCCCTGCAGAACCCCATCCTGCAACCAGCCTGCTCTGGAGCCTGAGAGGAGCACACCAAGTCTCCGTGTTGGGCCTTTGTGTGGGCAAAGAATGGAAAACAGGAATGACTGTGGGCTGTGCTGCTCGTTGGACAATGCGAAACAATCGGCAGTCCCCAGCCCCGTGCGCTGGGACAATAACTGAACCGGTGCACTTCCTTCAGGCGGGGCACTTTGGCTTTTTATCTTTAGGAGAGGGAGTGGGTTGCACTTAAGTGTTTGACAGCTTTCCTATCTGTGACTTCAGGATCGCAGCGAGGCGGCACGCCCTGGCGCTGCATCCTGCTGGGCTGGGGTGTTCCCGCGGGGCTCTCCTGCACAAACGCACTCTGCACGTGCTGGGGCTCTTCCTCCCGTTCTGCTTCGCTGCACTGCATGCCTTCCTTCTTGCAGTTTTGCTGGAGTTTCTTTTGTATGTGCTATTATGATTCAGTGTCTAAAAAGCTACCTTTGCAAAACCTCACAGTTCTCCTGCCAGAAGAACTGAAAAGCCTCTTACCGCATTGGAGCCTTCTTGAATTTGAGAGAAGTACACGTCAAGCAGTGTTTGCCCAACATGTGCAGGGTAAATGAACCCTCAAAATAGGGCCTTGTGATGTGGCTGGCTGCTGTCTCTGCTCATGAAGAGCCACATGTTTAATCAATGCTTGCTAAAATGAAATATATGGGGGAAGCAGCAGAAAGGACAACTGCTGCCTGAAGTGTTGTGTGGGGGAAATCTGCCTGTAAAGTGTCCGGTCGAACTGCTAAACATGCTTCACTGGACACTGGACACTTGCAAAGGTCTTAGGACAAAGTTGGCACCAGGAGATGAGCAGTGACCGTGTAGCTGCAGAGAGCAAGGCGTGATTCCCCTGGTTGAAAAGCAGAGCTGAGGCCTGTTAACGTGCCCGCTTCTCACCACTCCGACTGCACATGGAATCATGCTGCAGGTATCTGCAGAGATGTGGCTGATAGAATAAATTAGCAATATTTATGGCTGACACAAGCTCAGAAAAGTATCTGCCATGGAAACCGAGAATAAAACTGATGCTTCAGGAGTAAGACATCAGAAAGCTGCCAAGATGAAGAATGCGTTTTGTGAGCTCATCTTGTGTCGAGCAGTAACAAATGCCTTTGCCTCTTCGAGCTTCTCTTCCCACTTTGCATAAATTTAGTTGTGTTCAACTCTAATTGAGAGATGAAGCATGCCTCATCTGGTTTTTTTTTCCCTACTTTTTTAATATTGCTTTCCCAGCAATGCCTAGGAGGAATTATTCATGTATTGGGTTGGAGTGAAACTTCAGACAAGATGTGATTCCTATCGTAGCTCTCCTGCTATTATTGTATAATTGCTTCATGAATGTAAACGCTCTGTTTCACACATTAATGGGAGGATTAATTCCAACCCACTTTTCTGTCTCTGCAGAACAGTTTAGCCACAGCCCTAATTGCGCTCTGCTTTTCAGGACGTGATGCAGTCAGAGGATCCCGCTATGGGGCTGTCAGCAGGAGGCCAGGTCTGGGTTTTGGGGTCCTCCTGCAGCACCCAGCAGTGCTCCTTGCCAGCCCACCCCACAGCCGCCCCACCTCAGGCTGTGGCCTTCAAGATGTGGAAGCTGGAGTGCTTGTGATTGGCTATAGGTTGCACCAACTGCCTGAGCTGGACTGTGTCAGGAGCAGGGCCGTGGCAGGACCCCCCCCTCCTGCTGCCCCATTGCAGCAGTGCAAGGCAGCCCAGTGCTGATCCCGGAACATCTGCAGCCCCATAGGGCCAGATTGCAGCTCTCCAGCTGGGAACTGCCTGTGCCTTTGCCCCTCAAACCCTTGCAGAGAACCTGGTCTGCCTTTGTGCAGCAGTCCAAAATCACTCCAAACAAGGCAAGTTGGGATGCTTTGCATTTTGTGAAAGCGTGTTTTGCATAGCTTTCCCTTCACTAGCCTGCCTGAGCCTGCATGGCTTTTGACATCGCCTCCATATTGACAGATGCAGCAGTTCCAAAGAGTGCTGGTGCTGGAGAAGTCACAGCCCCCAGGAAGCAAAATATCATTGTTCCCTCAGAGAGATTTCCAGGAGAGCTTCCAGGCCCTTCAGGATGCTGTTGTCCAAACCCCTGCAGGAGAGAAAGAGCTGAAGCTGGGCTGAGCTGCTCTCACACCTCCCGAGGGCTGTGGGAGGGCAGCAGACATCAGAGCAGGATGGCATCGCACTCGGCGCTGCCAGCGGAACACGAGCAGCTGTTGGTTCTGGCAGTCGGGATGGAATAAGGAAGCAGACCTGTGACAGCTCAAACACGGGGGCGGGAGCGCAATCAGTGCTCAATGGCACCAATTGTTATCAGATTCATTGGCCATAAGGAATTCAGCTGTAATAGATTCGGAAAAAAAGGGGAACCAGCCAACTTACCCTAGCAAATGGAGTCTTCTGCCTTTCAGACCAGCTGCCTTTAGAACAGCAGCGAGCTGTTAAACCATGTTACTTTCCCCATAAAGAAACAAGGATTAACTCTCTAATCTTCGTTTGGCAAAGTCCTATCTCAAATATTCAGAAATTGAGCATTTAGAAGGCTTTGGGACAGGGGAGAGAAGTGAAATTATTGCCTTAAAACACGTATGGCCTTTGTATTTAGCTCATGAGCAGAGTGCGTGGCTCACGCCTCAGTGCAAAGCGAAGCTCCCTTCTCCTGCTCTGTGCTGGAAAGGGGAGGTGCATTGCAGCGTGGTATTGGGGCATGGGGGTTCCCTTTGGGAACACAAAGAATTGCCTTTCAGTCATTTAGAGGAAAAATCTGAGATTCTAAAAATGGCCACGAGCTGAGGGCAGCCCGTTTCCCCCGCCCTCCCCCTGGGCTGGTGTGCCCTGAACCGCAGCCTGCTGCCCGTGCAGACTGGAGGAGCTCTGCCCTTCTTAGGAGCGATACCAACCGCTCGTAACTTGCCTGCTCTTGGCCGGGAAACGCATCTGGAGATGCACCCAATGTGCTGAGGATGGCTGGAGGTGAGGGAGGAGCCGGTTCATCGTGTTCCTCCCGGGAATCTGTCAGAGCTCCATGCACACGCATGGCAGCACCCGGCCCAGCTGCCAGCAGCCTCTGCCCAGTGCCCTGCTGCTGTGCAGAGCACTCCGCTTTGTTGTTGGTTTTGGTTTCTTCCCCTTATCTTTTATTGTTTAAGTTGTTGTTGTTTCCTTAACAGAGTATTTGGGAACCTTTGTCCCCCGATCACGGTGCAGTCTGTGCTCTTTGCTTATGAAAACAGGGAATCCACCTGACCATGCGTGTTCACAGTGCCTGCCTTGTGCTCTCAGACTGAGCTGTGCAGCACAATGCGGTGCGTCCTAATCGCAGCTGTGCAACATGCAGCTCGATTACTGGGAAGCAAAGGAGGAGTTCTCAGCTCGGTTCCAGACAGTTCTGCTCACAAAACTGCCTAAAATATGGGAAAAAGGCCAACATTTTTCAGCAGCTGGAAGATGTTCTTCAGGACTAATTCCACCCTGTCAAGCTGTCAATAGGGAAAAAAAAGTGCACCAAGCCTGGTTAATACTTTAGTTTCCCTGCAGCTCCAGGGAGCAGTGTTGGGAGGGGAGTGACCCCCGGGAGGTGATGGCACTGCACATGCAGTGTGTGCAGCCCCAGCACGAGCAGTGCTGTGTTGGGCACCGCAGTGGGGCTGAGAGCACTGCTCACCTGCTGGTGGAGGGAGACCATATAAGAGTAAAGCCTGTGGTATTCCTGATAATGAATGTCTCCTCATTTCTCATAAATTCCCTGCTAAATGTACGATCACTGAGTTAATAATGCAGCGCGGGACATAATGAATGGCCACTTACAGTAAGTAAATCATGCCTGGGAAGAAACAGAACAGAAAGAGAAACTTCTGGCAGCTCTCAAAGCCTGCACGCTTCCAGAGAAGCCTTGAGTTCAACAGTATCATTTCTGGAGAAAAAAGCTCTGGTGGGTCTGGGGCTGCTGGGGATGGGAAGGCTGTGGCTGGCGTCTGCCTCAGCGGGGCTTGCTCAATGCCATGCTGCATGGTGGCACTCCAGCTGTTGCATAGGTGCAATATTGTACAGCTGCAAGGAGCAGTTCTGCCCTGGGCAGTGGGAGGCGGGGGCCCTGCGTCGTGCCCTGCTATTTCCAGGGGAGCAGAGCCGTGCTCAATGTGCTGACTTCAACATCTTCCTCCCGCGCCAGCCAGGCTGAGCATCAAAGTTCAGACTTCCAGGCACGAACTAACTTCTCTTTCTCTGCCGAGTTTCCTGTTTGATCTTCCTGGAACTCCCGACAGCTGGAGCAGGGCGACGGCGGCGGCTGTCAGACAGCGCATTGTCTGCTGCGCGGGGACGGGCTGGAGGAAATCCTGCTGAGGGGCGCGGGCGTGGGTCTGCAGTGCCCCCCGCTCCGGGGCTGCCACCGCCTCTTGGTCGCCCCACAGAGGGGCTGCGTGCCTCTGTGCTGCTGCTGGGCTGCAGTGCCACCCCACCACCCCCGGGGCTGAGCACCTCGCCCAAGGGCACGGCAGGACACTGATAGCGGAGCCCTGCAGGGACCGGTTTCTGCTCCTTATCTCGCAGCAGTGCTACCCAGCACCAGGCAATGCCAGATCCTCCTGTGGCTGTTGTTTTGGGGAACGGCTGCAGCTGTTTGGGTGTCATGTGCCGGTGGGGTTGGGGAACGCTGAGTTGTGTGATGCTGAGGGAGCTCATCAGAGCTGGGAAAACACAGGATTGCGCAGCGGGGGTTTATCAGGAAATCAGTGGGAATGTAAATTGTGTGGGAGATCAGCTTGAAATTATGATGTTATCAGTTTAATTTCTTCAGTAATAAAGGAGTTCCTCAGAGAAAACAGATGGTGTTTGCCTCTCTGTCACCCTCTCTTGTGGCCCAACAGCCTTCACTCTGTAGCCAATGAAAAGCAATTTCTGCACCCCCATGTCGGTGCTCTTCCTGGGGCACACTACAGCCCAATCCTGTCGGGCTCTGCCTTGGCCGTGACACCAGCAGCATGTGGTCATAGCATGGATGCCAGGTGTTGGCTGCTGGTCTGGGGTGTTCCCAGCCCAGGGATGCCAAGATGGGACCCTCGTGATGGCTCTGTGCTGTCCTGTCGAGCACAGCCCCATGGCTGGGGTCAGGTCAGGTCACTGCACCGTGCCAGTATTGGTTCCTATCACACGTCAGCTCCTGCTCGGCAGCAATAACAGACTGTAAAGCCCTTCCCTGGCACGAGGTGAGGTGGCAGCTCCCAGCACTGGGCTGAAGTCCGCAGGGCAGAGCGGGCACCGCAGTGCTGCCGTGCACCCAGTGCTGCACCCGATGCATTTTGCTTTTGCAGCAATGCTTTCGAGAAGTTTCCCAGCGGTCGCTTTGCCTAATTACTGTAATCTAAGTGACTGATGCCTTGTTTACAAGGAAGCCTTGTCTTTGTTCTAGAGCTCTGCCCTTGAATCCTTGTCAAATGTCAGATCTGCTTTATGGATATTTTCATCTGTCCACATTGGTTTATTTATGCACACAGTTCAAACACAAAAGAACAGTTTTAGTGCCGCAAGTTTATTTCAGCTCTGTGTCAGAGGGGAGAGAAGGGGACAAGGATGATGCCGTGTGCATGGATATAGACATGGCCAAACGGGCTCTGCTCCCGCAGCAGGCAGGGAAAGGTGAAAGCATTTCAGAGCTGGGGGTGAAACATCTGCAGGGGACTCTGCTGCTCATGGGCGCAGGCATGTGGCAGTGGGAGCAGTCCTGGGTGTCCCCGTGCAGCTCTGTCCCAGGAATGTGGGGGCTGCAGGGATGGTCTGGGAGCTCCGTGCGCCACTCTGACGCCAAGCACAAATGGAAGCTAAAAAAAGTCCTCCATCAGTAAACAGCACCCGGTGTGTCGTGGGGTTACCGAGACCAGTGAGCCCATCTACGAAAACCCCTCCGTGCTGCAAGCTGAGTCAGTTCCGGCCGCAGTGAGGAGCGTTTACTGAAGCTGTTTAGGGAAATCTGATGGAGAAAGTAAACAAAATCCGGTGGCTGTCCTCTAGCACAGGGTTTGGCCCCCATGAGCAGAACAGCTCCTGCCTCTGCCAGCACCATCTGCACGCAGCGAGGTGCTGATACCCCTGGGCACTGCGTTTCGCTGCATGCAGGCACACACCCAGGCTCTTGTTCAGCAAACTAATTGGGAAAAGAACTGCCAGCCTCGCTGCTCGCTCCCGGCCTTGCAGGACTCGTGTCCTGGCTCACCCCCCTGCATGCAGCCCGTTCCCCTGCTCCTCGTTAGGGAAATAGTTTCCTCTGTGGTTTTCTCCTCGCAGGGCCCTGGGGCTGCTCTCTGTTAAGGAAAATTCTTTGATCAGTAGAAATTACACCAGGAAAATATTTTCCGTTTCTGTTAGGATAAAAATGGCTCAAGCGAGGCAAGATTGATTGCTGAAAAACGGAGGAACCCCGGTGGCTTTTCGGAAGGCTTCCTACTGTTCCTGCAGACAGTAAACACAGAACAGATTTAGCAGCAGAGCCCAGCATGAGGCAGCCTCTCACTGCAATAATAGCAGAGCCTTTTCTTTTTTTCCTTTTTTTCTTTTTATTTAAGAAATCCATTTGACACAGCTGATGGAAGGCGTGCTGCGGCTCGCCTTGCAGCACTGCTCTGCTGGAAATGCGGCCGTCGCTATTTGCTGCTGTTTATCCCAATCCAGCAACCACGGGCTGCATGACGAACTGCAAACGGGCGCGGAGCATCGGCAGAACGCTGAGGTGATAAACCTGGGAGAGGCACTGCATGCACTCAGGGAACTGTGCCCTGTGTGCACCCGCCTTGCCCGTACTGCACCCTTCATGCACGGCACTGGCATGGCGTGGCCAGGCGTGTGCCCTGGTGGGGCTGCACCATTCCCAGTCATTGCTCGTGGCAGAGCTTTCTCCATGAGGAGATGCAGGAAAAGGGCTCTGCCCGAGCAGCAGCACCCCGCTAACCCTAACATGAAACCAACTGGAGCAACAGGAGAGCTGGAGGAAAGATGTTGGGTTATTGCTAATCGCCACGTCATGCAGCACTGCGACTAGCAGCAGCTGTCCCAGATGCCTCCTTTTGGTATTATACATGCAAATACAGCCATGATTTATTTATTGGAAAAATCAGTATTTCATAGTGTTGGAAATATCCAAATAATTGATCAGGACGGTATCTCTGATAAAAGCAGATTTTATTCGCAATTGCAATGGCGGGCGTCCTGCAAGCAGGCG